>NC_090647.1:425579837-425734837 GCF_040937935.1 Hyperolius riggenbachi | reverse complement strand
GTCACACCGTCACTAAATCATCTTACGCCAATTAAGGGACACGCGTGTCTATAATAAAGCACTGGTGATCACATAGGGCCTCTACATTTCCTGCCCCATATCTCATTAAACCACCCCAACCAAAATTCCACTTCAGAGATACTGTGTACTGACAGGAGCAGTGATGGCTGCATAGCGGAATATTTATCCCTGCTACCAACCAATGCTTTCTGAATTATAGGCAGTAGCTGGACGTCTATCTTGCCGAATTACATTAGGTTATAATAGCACAATAGGACTTAATAGCACAAAGCAGCAATATACATAAATGTTTATATTATTTAAACTCTATGGGTAGAAGGGGAGTGAGGAGTGCACTCTTCACAACGGAACATGGCACTTCTATCCCCCAATAGGGTGCACCTGTGGATACAGGTGATGATATGGGCAGCGGCCCTTCTCTTAGATGATTCTAAGTTCTCAAAAGTTTTGTTAACGATTTATATTAGCAAATTGCTTTTTTCATTGATTGTTAAGGTTTTTTTCTCTCTGGTCGGATCCCTCCGGGTAATATTAGGTATTGATACACCACCATGACGCATTTAAAGGCTGTGACAGTCAATGCTAAGGGACTAAACATTCCTGAAAAGAGACGTATCTTATTGAGGGATATGTGGAGGCAGAAAGCGCATATAATATTTGTCCAAGAGACACATTTCAAAGGAACAGCTCATCCAAAATTGCGTGATAGACACTTTCCGATATCATATTATAGCAGTCCCCAACCCACTAAGGTAAAAGGAGTAGCCATCTTAATTAATAACGCACTTCCCTTTGTGGAAATTTCATCTAAATCTGACCCACAGGGACGCTATGTGATGGTGAAATGTCTTATTAAGGACCAAAAATACACGCTCGCCTCCATATATGCCCCAAACTGTGACCAGGACAGATTTCTGCATAATTTTTTGCTGACACTAGACTCATTTGCTGAGGGTAGCATCATTATTGGCGGAGACCTAAACACTGCACTCATGCCACAGGTGGACACCTCACATGGGAAATCTAATATAGCTCACGTCAAACTAAATAGGATGAGGAAAGATTTACATGATAGACAACTTATTGATATATGGAGAGTGACTCATCCCCTTGACAAGGATTTCACCTTTTATTCCTCCGTACATAAGGTGTATACCAGACTGGATTATATATGGGTATCTCATAATTTGCTCTCAGATTATATAACCTCAGAGATTGGCGTTATATCCTATTCAGACCACGCCCCTGTCTCAGCTACCCTTCACTGCAAATCCAAGAGAGATAGACCATTTACATGGAGATTGAATGTCTCAACAATACAAGATGATACTCAGAACTCTAAGATCTCAAAACAAATCCAGAATTACTTTGATCTTAATGACAAGGGAGATGTCTCACTGCCCATATTGGGCTTGATTCACAAAGCGGTGCTAACCTACTTAGCACGTCTAAAGTCTTTAGACGCGCTAACCAGGGTGCTAAGTAGGTTAGCACCGGATTTCTCAATCAGATCGCGCGCTAACTTTGCGCGCACAAAGTTTTACGCGCGCAAGGTTTTACGCGCGCTAAGTCCCATAGGCTTTAATGGGCACTTCGCGCGGTGCGCCCTGTGCTCTGTGCAGTACGCGCGTAAAGTTTTACGCGCATAAAGTTTTGCGCGCGTAAAGTTTTATGCGCGAAAAGCTTGTTTAGACGTGCTAAGGGGGTTTTCACAGGCGTGCTAACAGTTAGCACCGCTTTGTGAATCAAGCCCATTGTGGGAAACCCACAAGTGCGTGCTAAGAGGCTACCTTATTAAATTGGGCACACAGCTTAAGAGGGAGAGAGGGGAGGCTATTAGACGTCTGTTAGAAGAAATTCAAGGTCTGGAGAACAAACATAAACGCTATTTTGTGGAATCGGATCTTCTGGCATTGGCAGAAGCTAGACACAAACTTAATAAGATGCTTCAGGACTCGGCCAAGCAGGCTGCACGCAGATGTAACCATCACTTTTACCTGCATGGCAATAAATCAGGTAGGATGCTGGCGCAAGCCCTGAGGCAGCAGCAACAAAAAACGTACGTCTCTCAAATTATTGACCATAAACACAAAAGACATATTAGAAATGAATCCATTGCCAGGTCATTTAAAGATTTCTACCACAAACTATACAACCTGACACAGGGGCCCGATAGCTCATGCAAAGAGCCCCCAGTCTCACTCATACAGGAGTACCTAAAACAGGCAAATATGCCACAGCTCACAGGCGATATGAAAACCGCTTTGGAGGAACCCTTTACTGAGGCAGAGATCTCTGGGGTAATTAAAGACATTAAATCAGGGAAGGCCCCGGGGCCAGATGGCTTCCCTGCTGAGTACTATAAAAAATATAAAAACATACTGGTCCCCTATCTCTGCAGACTATTCAACGCAATAGCGGAGGGGAGAGGACAATTACACTTACCCAAGCAGGCATTGGAATCTCACGTTACGGTATTGGCTAAACCTCAAAAAGATCCCTCTTCATGTGGGAGCTATCGCCCTATTTCCCTTTTGAATGCTGATCTGAAAATATTCGCCAAAACCCTTGCAAATAGAATGGCAGAATTAATGCCGCATCTTATACACTGGGATCAAGTGGGGTTTATCCCTCAACGAGAAGCTAGAGACAACACAATCAGGGCGGTTGACCTGCTCCAGTTCGCCCGATCGGAGAAGATCCAATGTATGCTACTTTCCACGGACGCAGAAAAGGCGGGTGGGCTGGGGCTGGTTGAATGCCGTATTACAGCATATAAATATAGGTGAAAGGATGCTGGCTTGTGTGGGGTCCCTATATACAACCCCTACAGCTAAAATAAAAGTTAATGGGATATTGTCAGAACCCTTCTCAATTACAAACGGCACTCGGCAGGGATGCCCACTTTCCCCACTAATATTTGCCCTGGCCCTGGAGCCTTTCCTGTGTCAGGTCAGAAGCAATGACGATATTGCAGGCATAAAAATAGATAAGACTTCTCATAAGATAGCAGCATATGCTGACGACCTCTTGTTTTTCCTCTCACAGCCAATGATCTCATTACCCAACCTGTTAAAAGAATTTGAACGTTTTGCCAGGGTGTCTTTTTTTAAGATCAATTTTGATAAGTGTGAGGCACTCAATGCAGGGCTGCCCCTAGAAGTGGAGAATCTTCTTAAACAGAACTTCCCATTTAAGTGGAGTAGCCATACAATTAAATATTTAGGCACTAACATTGCTAGGTCCCTTAAAAAAATATACTCTCAAAACTTCCCTCCTATGTTACAATGTCTGGCATCCGATCTGAAGAAATGGGATTTTCCCCATCTATCATGGATGGGTAGAATTGCAGTACTAAAAATGAACTTGATGCCCCGATTGCTTTATTTGTTCCAGACCTTGCCGGTGGCCATCCCTCTCTCCTTTTTTCAGCAAATGCAGTCACTTTTTAACAGATATATTTGGAAATTCAAACCCCCCAGGCTAAAAAGAGATATTCTCTACAGTCCCAAACAGGAGGGTGGCCTGGCCTTACCTTGTGTCAGGAGATACTATCAGGCAGCGGTGCTAACGCGGGTAATAGACTGGCATAGGCATAGGGGGAGCAAACAATGGGTTGATATGGAATTTTCTATGGCAAAATACAATATAAATAGTCTGGTATGGATTAACTCTAAACCCAAGCACTCCTGGAAATTGCCCCCTCTGTGTCATGCTACACTCTCAGTTTTTCACAAAACCAATATCCAGCTACAACTAGCGCCCTTTCCTTCCCCTCTATTCCCTATCTCAAATAACCCCAATATTGACGGAAGGGAGGGGACGCTGCGAAGGAATATAATAAGACAACAGAGAAACTTGTGTTTCAAAGATATGTGCAGTCAGGGACAATGGACAGATCTCTCAACACTCAAGAGAAAACAAGTATGTAGCAATTTAAGCTGGTGGGAATACTTCCAATATAGACATATTCTGGCATCATTTTCCCTCCATCCCTTTAATCTTAGAGGTAATACAGAATTTGAATGTCTCTGTCTAGAGGAGGGTGTTGCCAGAAAAACATTATCCAAAATTTACGTTGCTATCTCAACTAAAGCAACTCCTCAAATGCCATACATATCTAGATGGGAAAGTGACCTGGGCATAACCTTTACACAACCTCAAAAACTGAAGTTATATACGTACGCACTTAAATCATCTAGAGCAGTACTCTAAGATACTGACCAGGTGGTACTACACCCCAGCAAGACTTAAAAGTATATTTCCAAACAGAAATGACAGTTGCTGGAGATGTAACTTAGATAAAGGTACTTTACTACATTTATTATGGGCATGTCCAGAACTGACCGAATATTGGAGACGAGTAGAAAGACTTATCAAGGCAGTAACAAATAGAGATATTCCTTTCTCCCCTGAGTTCTATATTCTACACTCCAATAATTGGTCCATGAAGGGATACAAAAAATCGGTGGTTAGACACATATTAAACAGCGCTAAATGTCTCCTTGTACGACACTGGGGTGGCCCGATCATACCTAGAACTGAGGAACTGGTGAGGGAACTAGATCGTACAGAATTAATGGAGGAACTGACATACACGGCTCTAAATAAAACTGAAGTATACAAAAAAACCTGGTCCTTTTGGAATTTCTTTAGACATTCTGAAGAATTTGATATAACCCTAAACAATACCTTAAATTAATATTGGAAGTCTCTTGTAATAGCGCATATGCGACATGGTGCAGATGGCATAGGGCTGTCCTACAGAATAATTCATGCTAAAATGATTGGTTTAACAGAGGGAGGGATCCGACCCAGAGAGAGGGGAGGGGGTGGGGAGAGGGGGGGGGGGGAGAATAAAAGGCATGCAATAATCATCCTCAGCTCTGTAAGGGTCCTGTTATAGATTTTAACCTTATCAATTTGATTGTTAGGAACCCGTGATGTGGTAATTGCAGGTCATCACATAACTTTTCTATACATAGGTCAAGATTGCTCTCAAATTACTCAATAGGTTTTCAAAAGAAGGCACTGTTAATACACTGTTATTATATAAAGTTGTGATGATAAGACTAAGATATTGCTAAATGTGTTAAACTATCAGGCATAAAAGTAAACTGAATAAGCACTAAGGTGACTTGTGCCCTAATGCCACAGTCTATAAATAATGGCCGCAAAAACATGTGCTTAGGAGGTGCAGCACTTATAGAAGAAATACACTAATTTCCAACCTGCATACAGTTAAGCAAGACAAGGTTTACCTTAATGGAAAATGCTAATCTTAAGGTATATAGACCCGCTGGTCCTATATATGTGATAGTGCTGGTAGGGAATTATGTAGCATGTACAGTATTGATGGACCTGAAATCTCCTCTGCAGCTCTCTCTACTTTTTAGTTTCAGTTCACTTGTGCATTAAAGTACATTTGGCATGACAGGTTTGTATTTTGCATTCACTTGATTGGCACACAAACTGTATTGTGGCTTACATTCCTGCAACAAATAAGAAACACCACACACACACACACACACACACACGCACACACACACGCACGCACACACACACACACGCACACACACACACGCACACACGCACACACACACGCACACACACACACACACACACACACACACACACACACACACACACACACACACACACACACACACACACACACACACACACACACACACACACACACACACACACACACACACACACACACACACACTGACAGCTGGTTAGCTCCAGAGCTCATTCTCTTGATCCTCCCTCAAACCACACACACACACATACTTCTTTCTCAACATGCAACTCAACTTTTCAATTTTCCCTCACTTACAGCAAACCAAATTGATTGTACAAGCACAGTACAGGGAGAAATCACAAAATATAAGCACCAATGCTTCTAATTATCTGAAAAAAACAATTCTGCCATTTATGAACAGATTGTAATAGTAACAGTCCAAAACATATTTTCCTGCCTTGCTCACACAGCATGTCTAAAGTGGCTATAGCTCTTCTGTAAGGGCTTGTTCACACCTAGGGGGTTTTGTGTTTTTTAAGCGTCTGCGATTTTTTAAATTCCCTTAAAAGCACTTGTGCAATTATTCCCTATGAAAGTGTTCACATCTGAGCTGTTCATTTCCGAGCCGCTCAGCAAAGTGCTGCCTGTACCATTTTTGGGGCGATTTTACTTATAATGGCAGGTATAGGGTTAATTGCAAATAGCTTGAAAAGGTGATTGGTATAGCAATTTCCGCAGCGCTTTTAAGAATGAATACATTGTATTTTTTCTTTCCTGTGTCAAAGAGTTCACTTCCTGACTTGCGTCAGGAAGTGAAAAAACTAATTACTCTGCTAAAGAGCTTTAAAAAAAAAACTGACGCATGCAGGTAAGCACCGGGAGGGAGAAAAAAAATCACTTACAAAATTGAAAATCGCAGGCATCAGCGATTTTAGATGTGTACAAAGCCTTAGAGAGCCCTGCCATTACCATCAGACAGCCCTGATAGTGTGGTCTAATGCAGAGAGGTATGAACATGCAACTTACCCCTACTGACTGGCTGATGGAATAGACATAGAAATGATTTGGAATCCATTTTATTTCAGAGCAGATGGCCAGCAATTCACGCAGCAGCAGAATTATTTTTTATCTTAAGGTCAACATATACATGGCTCTCAGTCATGGTTTATCTTTGCATTTAAATAAGTATGACTAACTAAAGGAAATTCATTTCATTTTATAATAGATACAACAAAAATTCAAAAGACCAAAGTATTTTCGAACTTGCTGAATAAATAAAACACAGGTATTCTTGCAAAACACAAGAGGCAGTTTGGCTGAGAAGTTATTCATGTTAATCACTTTGTATTTACTGCATCTTGAGAAAAGCACATTTGTTATGCAGACTGTGTTCATCGTTGTAGCTTGATCATTAATGCAGGGCTGCCAGCAGCAGAATGAATTAGCTTGCTGAATACTAAACTGAGAAGCCAATGCGAGCCACTGTGGCAGGATGATACTGGGGAGATTTAAAATACTTGGAGGCTTTACTATTATGCATTATGACCTGTGATGACAGCTGGCTATTTTTAGTAGTTTCATTAAGAGTGGATGGCAGATGATGGAGTTTGAAATGCTGTAATTACTTAATAGCACATTCTATCTTAAAATCAATAGCCTTCATCACATCTCCAGATTGCCCATGATCTACCTGACATGTACAATACATGAGCTCTATATCAGTTCTGACATGCCTCCCACTGCTGTACTGTAACCAATACATTTTAAAAGGATGTTATGTATAACAATTGGAAATAAATAACGATGCTAAAGATTCCTAGAACAAAAACTCCCTATTGCACTGGCATCAGTATTAAAAAGGAACCCGAGGTTAGAAGCATATGGGGCAGCCACATTTATTTCCTTTTAAGCAAGACCAGTTGTCTACCTAGCAGTCCCGCTGATCTTTTTGGACAGTAGTGTCTGAATCACACACCTGAAACAAGCATGCAGCTTATCTTGTCAGATTTTTGGGACAAACTCTAATTTGCATGCTTGTTCAGGGTCAATGGTTAAAAGTATTAAAGGCAGTGGAGCAGCAGGACATCCAGGCAATGTGCATTGCTTAAAATGAAATAAAAATGTCAGCCTCCATATGACTTTTACCTTGGGTTGTCTTTAACCTCCTTAGTGGTAACCCCGTGCTACACACGGGGTAGCCGCCGCGGAGGATCACATTGCCCCAGGACTTAAAAACACAAAGAAACTGGTGCAATACGATTTAGCTAGCGGTTCGCTAGCTAAGCGTATGCACAAAGTTGCTCCGGTCCCCCGCGATCGCCCGCAGTTACTTCCGGAATACATACCCCCCAGCGTTCCCACGCAGGCGCAGCCGCCCAATCGGCTCCAGGCATCGCGATGGCGGCGATCGGGATTGCGGCTGACGTCATGACGTCAGCTCCGATCGTCGCCATAGCAACGCTGGAAGCCGATCGGGAAACTGCGCTCTTCGTGGGATCGTGGCGAGATACGTATAGCCGGTGGCGATCAGCGGGCATGGGGGGGATCGGAGCAACCTAAGGCATACGCTTAGCTAGCGAAATGCTAGCTAAAGCGTAAAAAAAAAAATTTGGGGTAAAAAAACCTCCCGGCGGACGCAGAGTCAGAAACTGCGTACCGCCAAGGGGGTTAAACTGCATTTTCTGTCTTTAGGCTACTTTTACACTGACAAGTTGCAGTGTGTTGCGTCGGACAATATAAATCTCTAGGGATGAGCAAGAATGGCTATGGAAGTCTTGTAAACATGTCCTTACAAATCTATTAGCTGATCACATGCTTCTCCATAAGTTCTCCAAAGCATTGCCAACCTTCGTGACCAATACACACGAAAAGCTTCCCAAATAATAGAAATTAAGAAAGTTGAAGCATGTTGAATGGAACAATTTTTTTTCTAATAAATGTATTGATTTCAGTAGCTTGATACAATATAAAAATTAAACAGGAAAAGAGAAAATGAATAGGCTCTGACTGAATTATTTACAGATTCATTATTCTGCATAGTAATCAATAGATTATATGAGTAATTAAGATTGATGCACAAAAATAATGCAAAAGAAAATGGTTTTGCCACCTATTTTTGCATGGCATGCATCATGTGGTGTGCAATGAGCCTTAGAGATACAGGTCAGCAGACGGTTCATAAAATTAGGTGACTTATCCAATGTACTTTTCTGCTTGGAGATTTGAATGTTATCGAGGTGGGGGCGGGCGCTCCACGCTTGAGCAACGCCATGCTACTGCACAGTGATGGGCTGTACCTATGCCTTTACATTGTGGTAGTGCTCACGCACAGATGGGTGTATGGCTGTGAAGAAAAAGGAGGTCTTTGCACAAATGAACAAATAAAAAAAATACAAAACAGTAACCCAGTTAATATGCAATTATAATAATTTAAAGTCGCAGTAAATATGGGACATTAAATATTGGGTAGTAAATTTTGGCTACTGGGCACAATAACTTTTTTGTCATCTACAAACAAACCTAATATGGTACCAAAATGAGCCCTGACAGAAGCGTCATAAGTTCAATAGAATCATATCTGATAACATATCTTATATCAAAATATTCATGAAACTGAAACACTTTTTGTGGAAATGCAAAATCAGCACTGAAGCCAGTGGTAATGATGAAAGTAGGCTAATTCTGAGTAATGCATCTGTGAGTTGCTTATTTTAATACCAAAGTATACCTGGTTTACCAATACCTCTAAAACAATACATTTATACCAAAATGATAAACTCAATAACAGAAAGAGGACATCAGCCCAGTCCTGGATTTACCTCACAGGAGCCTATAGGCACAGATGCCCTGGCACATTAGACTCCACCCTTCATGAACCTACAAACCCCCACCAAACTGCACCGCAATTGTTTTGGCTATCCCAGCTGTCACTTCTCCCTTACTTTCCTTTGCCCATCATAGGTAGCTACAGGTGCCCCCTTAGCATTAGGTAACCTTAATTATTAAGTAGATAGAGGTGCCCCCAAGTATTAACTAGCTAGAGGTGACCCTGACTGAAGGGAGATCTTGTCAGTGGAATGCTGAGAGCAGGGTAAGTAACCTCTCATTTACACTCTCATCAGAACTCTGCATAGGGAAGAAGAGACGGAGGCACTCAGAGAGGGAAGTGAGCCACCTTTCCATCTTCAGGCGCCTATAGGCACCTTCCTACAGTGCCTTATGGTAAATCCGGCCCTACATTAGCCCATAACCATATTATGGTGATGTGGTGATACATGTTAGCTCTTTGTATTCTAAACTGTTTTTTTTTTTTACATTTTTAATTTGTTCTGATTGGAGACTCCAGTGTACCAGACCTGTTCTGCCATTGATCAGATTGTATTTGAAGGTGGTGTAATATTCATTTTTTTGCTTTTATTGGGATCAATTGTGATGCAATTTAAGTGAGCTGTTCAGCAGTTTGTAGATGCTTCCCACGACAGTGATAGATGTCAGTGAGTTTTGTGATCCAAAGTACAGACAGTACTCCCCTTCAGCTACCCTCAGAGTGGGCACTGTAACAGTAACAATCTGCACTTTTGGGTATTCCTTGTCAACCAGTGGCTATGCTATGAATACGGTAGAATAATAATAATAATAATAATAATAACAACAATAATAATAATTTTAAAAATGGTACAGCACTTCTCTTCTGTCAGACTCAGGCACTTGAGAGATGCAGCCACTAAAGGCACCCCCAGTAGACCACCCTGGAGCATTAGGGAATCTTGCTCAAGGACTCCTTACTCAATTGGTAATGGCTTCAGCCAGGATTCAACCCCTGGTTTCCTTTGTCAAAGGTGGTGCCCTTAAAGTGAACCTAAACTGAGAAGGAAATGGATTTTTCCTTTCAAAGTAACACCAGTTGCTTGACTCTCCTGCTGACCCTGTGTCTCAAATACTTTTAGCCACAGCCCCCTCAACAAGCATGCACATCAGGCGCTCTGACTTAAGTCAGACTGGATTATCTGCATGCTTGTTTTGGGTTTGTGATTCAGCCACTACTGCCGCCAAAGATCAGCAGGACTGACAAGCAACTGGTATTGTTTAAAAGGAAACATCCATCTTCCTCTCAGTTACGGTTCCCTTTAACCAGTACACTGACTACAGACACTACAATGATAGGTTTTATATAATTCTGGTGGATTCCATCCCCTTAAGGTTAAAATCCTATTAACCTTTCAATAACAAGGTTCTTACTATAAGGAACCTGCCTACTTATTCAGAATCCGTCGCTTCCGGGTCTTGGCGCTTGTTCCCTGCTGAAGATGCAGCTGCTGGAACGCAGCCCGTACGTTCTTATAGGCGGAGGGCGCATTCCCAGTATGCCCTCCGCAGATGTAAACAATAGTCAGCTGACAGCGCTGTGTCAGCAGACGCTACAGCTGACACCTAGGTAGGTGTGCCGCTGTGTGATGTGGGCCACTGATTGGATGAAAGTTGTATTAACCCTGCAGAGTGCTCCCAGTCATCTTCCGTGATAAACATAGCTGTGGCTAGTTGCTGGGTGTGCACTCACATTGTTTGAATTACTGGAACTCAACCATGGCTGGATAGTGTAATGGTTAAAGGGATACTGTAGGGGGGTCGGGGGAAAATGAGCTGAACTTACCCGGGGCTTCAAATGGCCCCGCCGCAGACATCCTGTGTTGGCGCAGCCGCTCACCGATGCTCCGGCCCCGCCTCCGGTTCACTTCTGGAATTTCTGACTTTAAAGTCAGAAAACCACTGCGCCTGCGTTGCCGTGTCCTCGATCCCGCTGATGTCACCAAGAGCGCACAGCGCAGGCCCAGTATGGTCTGTGTCTGCGCAGTACACTCTTGGTGACATCAGCGGGAGTGAGGACCAGGGGCGTCGCTAGCCCTGTTTTAGGGGGGCACGTGCCCCCAATCTTTCCTGGGGTGCCACGGATCTCCGCCCGGCCGCCCCCTCTGTCAGACTCAGCGGCTCCCTCCAGCCGCCGCGTCACTGACAGTCTCAGACCTCAGGATCAGGCGGCGAGCCGGCGACCAATCGTGCGGGCGCTAGGACCCAGCGCCCGCACTGATATGCGGAAGTGACATCACTTCCGCATATCGAGCGGGTGCGTCCAGCGCCCGCTCGTACATCTGGTCGGGTCGCCGCTGATCCTGAGGTCTGCTGAGAGGTAGGGGGGGGAGCGGCGGCGGCTAGAGAGGGGGCCTCCCTGTCACTCACTCACTCACTCACTAAAGGGGCTCCCTGGCACGCACTCACTCCCTAAAGGGGCTCCCTGGCACTCACTCACTCCCTAAAGGGGCTCCCTGTCACTCACTCACTCCCTAAAGGGGCTCCCTGTCACTCACTCACTCCCTAAAGGGGCTACCTGTCACTCACTCACTCCCTAAAGGGGCTCCCTGTCACTCACTCCCTAAAGGGGCTCCCTGGCACTCACTCCCTAAAGGGGCTCCCTGTCACTCACTCACTCCCTAAAGGGGCTACCTGTCACTCACTCACTCCCTAAAGGGACTCCCTGTCACTCACTCACTCCCTAAAGGGGCTCCCCTGGCACTCACTCACTCCCTAAAGGGGCTCCCTGGCACTCACTCACTCCCTAAAGGGGCTCCCTGGCACGCACTCACTCCCTAAAGGGGCTCCCTGGCACTCACTCACTCCCTAAAGGGGCTCCCTGGCACTCACTCACTCCCTAAAGGGGCTCCCTGTCACTCACTCACTCCCTAAAGGGGCTCCCTGTCACTCACTCACTCCCTAAAGGGGCTCCCCTGGCACTCACTCACTCCCTAAAGGGGCTCCCCTGGCACTCACTCACTCCCTAAAGGGGCTCCCCTGGCACTCACTCACTCCCTAAAGGGGCTCCCCTGGCACTCACTCACTCCCTAAAGGGGCTCCCTGGCACGCACCCACTCCCTAAAGGGGCTCCCTGGCACGCACCCACTCCCTAAAGGGGCTCCCTGGCACGCACCCACTCCCTAAAGGGGCTCCCTGTCACGCACCCACTCCCTAAAGGGGCTCCCTGTCACGCACCCACTCCCTAAAGGGGCTCCCTGTCACTCACTCACTCCCTAAAGGGGCTCCCTGTCACTCACTCACTCCCTAAAGGGGCTCCCTGTCACTCACTCACTCCCTAAAGGGGCTCCCTGTCACTCACTCCCTAAAGGGGCTCCCTGTCACTCACTCACTCCCTAAAGGGGCTCCCTGTCACTCACTCCCTAAAGGGGCTCCCTGGCACGCACTCACTCACTAAAGGGGCTCCCTGGCACGCACTCACTCACTAAAGGGGCTCCCTGGCACGCACTCACTCACTAAAGGGGCTCCCTGGCACTCACTCACTCCCTAAAGGGCCTCCCTGTCACTCACTCACTCCCTAAAGGGGCTCCCTGTCACTCACTCACTCCCTAAAGGGGCTCCCTGTCACTCACTCACTCCCTAAAGGGGCTCCCTGTCACTCACTCACTGCCTAAAGGGGCTCCCTGTCACTCACTCACTGCCTAAAGGGGCTCCCTGTCACTCACTCACTGCCTAAAGGGGCTCCCTGTCACTCACTCACTCCCTAAAGGGGCTCCCTGTCACTCACTCCCTAAAGGGGCTCCCTGTCACTCACTCACTCCCTAATGGGGCTCCCTGTCACTCACTCACTTCCTAAAGGGGCTTCCTGTCACTCACTCACTGCCTAAAGGGGCTCCCTGGCACTCACTCACTGCCTAAAGGGGCTTCCTGGCACTCACTCACTGCCTAAAGGGGCTCCCTGGCACTCACTCACTACCTAAAGGTGCTCCCTGTCACTCACTATCGGTGTCCCTGTCACTCACTACCTAACTGGAGGCGCCTGTCACTCACTAGCTAACCTGGGGGTCCCTGTCACTCACTACCTAACTTGGGGGGGCTACCATATTAAGGGGGCATTCTGCCTATTTATGTGAAATGCTGTCTATTTATGTGCCTCATGACTGCTGAATGTGTCTTGTTGGGAGCCTTATGATTTGTTGGGGGCCTCATGATTGCTGAATTTGTCTTGTTGGGGGCCTCATGATTTGTTGGGGGCCTCATGATTGCTGAATTTGTCTTGTTGGGGGCCTCATGATTGCTGAATTTGTCTTGTTGGGGGCCTCATGATTTGTTGGAGGCCTCATGATTGCTGAATTTGTCTTGTTGGGGGCCTCCTGATTTGTTGGGGGCCTCATGATTGCTGAATATGTCTTGTTGGGGGTCACATGATTGCTAACTGCGAGACTATGGGAAAAGCTGAATCCTTATCATATGAGACAATAGCATTAAACCTACTTTTTTAGCGTTTTAAAACAGAAAATAAAACTGGGAGGTTCTAAAAAATTGAATACATTTTTCAGGAGTAGGATGGATGAAATTGTTTATCTTCACAGTTTATTTTCAACTTGGATTTTCCATAATGTTCATGTATGAGTTAAAACGTTTGTACAGTATTTAGTTTAAATTGCTGTTGCCACTTTGCGATAGATACCGGTAAGTGACTTTTGGGTTGCAGTTTGGGCACTCGGCCTCCAAAAGGTTCGCCACCACTGTCCTAATCTGATGTCCCACCATTGCTAGGTTCATGTAAATTTGTCTCCACCCATTACCACACCTATATTCTGGTCCATGGCCCACCCATTTTTTGGTGCGGCGCGATAAGCACGCCACACAACGTGATCGTCATATTTTTGGCACGCTAGCTGCAGTGTGCTGAATTCTGCTGCCTACAGTATGTACAGTATACGCTGTTCTCTAGTGCTTTCACTGTGTGCTGATTTACCTCCAGTGTGTACAGTGTAAGGTGTTACTCTGTGCCTTTATTGATTGTAAACCAGCTGTATTGTATGCTGATCCCTGCTACTTTCAGTATGTACAGTATTAGCTGTAAAGCCTGGTACACACATACAATTTTGATTAGCCAATTTTAGCTCTGTTCATAAAATTCATTGTCTGTTGGCCCACTTACTGCACGGGGGTGGGAAATTGGGGGTCAGTGATTGACCAATCAAAATTGTATGTGCGTATACATCTTTGATCTATGCCTATACTGATTGTAAATGATCGAAATAAAGGACAGGGGGCTCCGTCCAATATTTCGATGGGCAGGCCCGTTATCCGTAGCTTACACCGCTGCTAAGTTCATGTACATTTGGCCCCACCCATGACCACGCCCACTCACCGCATGGCCACGCCCACCTCCCCTCCTGGTGCCCACAGGTGCCACTGATCTCCAGGGACCCTAGAAACGCCCCTGGTAAGGACACGGCAACGCAGGCGCAGTGGTTTTCTGACTTTAAAGTCAGAAATTCCAAAAGTGAACCGGAGGTGGGGCTGGAGCATGGGTGAGTGGCTGCGCCAACACAGGATGCCTGCGGGGGACCATTAGAAGCCCCGGGTAAGTTCAGCTCATTTTCCCCCGACCCCCCTACAGTATCCCTTTGGGCTCTGCCTCTGACACAGGAGACCAGGGTTCAAATCTCGGCTCTGCCTGCTCAGTAAGCCAGCACCTATTCAGTAGGAGACCTTAGGCAAGTTTCCCTAACACTGCTACTGCCTATAGAGCGCGCCCTAGTGGCTGCAGCTCTGGCGCTTTGAGTTCGCCAGGAGAAAAGCGCGATATAAATGTTATTTGTCTTGTCTATTTGACCATTCTTGTCTGCTGTTGCTAACCCTTGCTTTGATTCCTGGGTAATCTTGCCTGCTGCCTGGATCGACCTCTGCCTGTTTCCTGGACACTCTAGTTGTACCTGGACTGACCCTTGCTTGCTGCTTGGATAACCTTGCATGTGGACCTTTCATGAACTCTCTCCCATGTTGCTTGGATCATCCACTGCCTGTTCCTGAATCATCTCATTACTGGCAATCAACGTTGAGGGCCTCATCCTCCTAAATCAGGGTACTAGTCCTGTGTGATACTAATGAACTATTGAACAGTGTTATACTTGCCTCAGTGGGGTTCTGGCAGGTTTTTGTCCTCTATACTTCAGTCTGTATGCCTTGCACGTTAAGACCTGGGGGTAACCATAGTCAGGAGACAAAGTGTCCTGTTCACGCGGGGGCTTGTCTATAGGTGAAGGCCGTGTGCCGGGCTCAGAGTCATGGCAATAGATTGGGGCATAGAGACTGATTGGGGACATAACCTTACACTGTTTTGTGTAGGAAGGAGGCTGGTTTGTCATTTAATACTTACTGGATCTTCATCTGGGCAGTACAATGGTTCGTTAAGTATCCTGGGAAGCGTGAGCGAAACACTATTAACAAGGAGGAGATGGTTCTCTATAAAAAAATTAAAATAATAATATATACAGTTTTATGAAAGATTTAACCTGTTTCGAACTGTGTTGGTTGAAATCTATGTCCCATTTGTGGCTGCTTACTTCTGACATGGCATGGATTTCAACTTCTGCACTGTGCGCTCTTGCCGCTGCAACTCACTCGCCGTGCCGTCAGTATGAGCCGGTCAGGAGCAGATTTCATCAGCTCCTGACCCCGTCATCACTATGAGCCAATCTCAGTGGCTCACATTGATCACTAGGGCAGGAGCCAATTAAAATGGCCCCTGACCGGCTCACAGATCTCTCTCTGCCTCCAAAAGAGACGGCAGAGCAGATATGCTGAGGCAACGAGTGTGTGGTGTGAACAGTGAAAATTCTGTGCAGGATGATTATTTAATACCAGCTGTTTCTGGTTCATAAGGGGCCAGAGACTGCTGGTACTGAAGTGGTTAACAAAACTGAGCCACATTTATTATGATTATTATTATTTGGATTTATGTAGCACCAATATATTACGCGGCGCTTTACATAAAATAAGGTTACAAACAATGATAACAAGGGTGACCAAAAACACAACACAGGTAATAAGATCATACACTGGAGTAGTAGTTCCAATAATTCATGCTCACATTTTGTGAGTAGGATGCACGATCAGGTAGAATACACAAGGAGGGAGGGCCCTGGTGAAGGCTTACAATCTAAGGTAAGGGTTGGTGACACGATAGGAGTGGGCTGCATCAAGAGATTCCATGATTGTCTGATTGCTGAACACCATTCCAGCTTAGACAGAGGAAATTACATTTGAAGTGTGTTGCAGAATTGTGTTGAATTTACAGCAGTTACAGGAAAACTTCAGTTACGTCAAAATAGTTTTTGCCATATTTGCAGGCTCAGGCCTAGCTAGGAGAAGATTGCTGATAAAGTAAAATTTCTACAGGTAGTCGTGAAGATGCAGAGGTGGACACTACAAAAAAGTGGAAGTGGAAGAGTAGAAGTGTGGAAGTGACATCTGAAGAATTCTGAGAACAGACTTAGGTTTCAGACTCATGCTCCATGAATCCATCGGAAGTCTTTATGACCCAGATTGTCCACTGTCTGGCTGCAGTTTTCTGTTAACAATTGCTTTTACTTCAACTAAAACACTACCTTTTGATTATGTAACCTTTTACAGTGTATAGGTATACACAGCATTTATATACTTTATATAGAGACTGCGTGTTCCCTTAAAGAGACACTGAAGCGAAAAAAAAATGATGATATTATGATTTGTATGTGTAGCACAGCTAAGAAATAAAACATTAAGATCAGATACATCAGTGTAATTGTTTCCAGTACAGGAAGAGTTGAGAAACTCCAGTTATTTCTATGCAAACAAGCCATTAAGCTCTCTGACTAAGTTAGTCGTGGAGAGGGCTGTTATCTGACTTTTATTATCTCAACTGTTCCTGGACTATTTACTTTTCCTCTGCTAGAGGAGAGGTCATAACTTCACAGACTGCTCTGAAAGACTCATTTTGAATGCTGAGTGTTGTGTAATCTGCACATATTATAGAATGATGCAATGTTAGAAAAAACACTATATACCTGAAAATAAAAGTATGAGAATATTTTCTTTGCTGCTAATCTTCGAGTAATTATTCATAGTACACAACCAATTCACTATATCATATTTTTTTTTTCCGCTTCAGTGTCTCATTAAGGGCTCCCTTGGCTTCTTGAGAAAAATGGTACACAGAATTTCCACTACAATCTAATGGACAATTGTATTTTCAAAGATTTTTCCACAGAACATTTTAAAAGTAGCCTTCAACCAATCCTGTGATTGTTCTGAATTATTGACTTTGCTAATTTAATGACATTTCATAAGGCACTAATTGCCTCTGTCTTTCCTTACAGCCTGGCTCCACTAATCCCCCACTGTGCTGCATGTAGTAGGACTACCCCATATGTTATTGTGCAAAATAATTTGCCAATACTGCCAAGTACACCTACTGAACTAAAATCAGCTTCCTTAAGGCCTAAATAAATTGCTAATAGAAACTGTTTTTTTATTTTCAATCAGGTAGATAAAGGAATGTAATTTGTGTATAGAAGTAGAGTGGCAGAAGAATACCTTTTCATGGGCCAAGTGTTCTTGGTATTGAACAGCAGCTGTCTGCATCTCCTTTTTGAATCTAAAGTAAACCTGTAAGAAAATGATCCTTCAGTCCCCCGCCATGGCTCACTGTCGGCAACTGAGTCTGTCATCAACCGCTGCGCTTGCGCGGCCCTGGCCGTGCGCATCCTTGTTTACACTCCCATCACCGAGAGAGTCCTGAGCAGGCGCAGTACAAGGTTTTCTCATACTGTGCAGGACACTCCCAGCCATGGGAATGCAAATGAGGACGCGCGTCGAGGGCTGCACAGACGCAATGGCCGTCAACATGCAAGTTGGCAATAACAAAAGTGAGCTGCGGTGGGGGACCGGAGGATGGTTTTGCCTTGATGCGGGCACAGGACATCTGCAGGAGCTTGAAGCTCCATGTAAGTTAAACTCTGTTTTTTTGACCACTTAAGACTATATGGACAAACATTCTCGTCCAAATAGACTGCGCGCAATTGCGGGCTCCCGTGCGCACTCTCTCCGCCGGCCGTTAGCCCAGCGATCAATAAATGGGATTATAGATCCCATTCATTGATCTAACCCCCAACCCCCCCCCCCCCCCCCCCCCCCGAAAAACCGACAGCCTCTTGTCAGAGGCTGCGGTTTTTCTGAGTTACAAAAAGTTTCCAGTCCTCCTTAAGCTTCCTGGAAGCATACGATCACCCTTCCAGGACTTTTTGACTGTGGCCATCTTGTGGCCAAATAGTAAAACTACACCCACATCCATTTTTTAATAAATTAATACATTTTTTTTACATTTAAAATTAGCTGTTTACCTCCAACACCAAAAATTACCCAAATCACATTTTTTATAAAAAATAAAATAAAAAAAAACATAAATAGGTACATAAGGGTCCGAACTTTTTAAATATGCATGTCAAAGGAGTATATTAATATAATTTTTTAAATTATGGTCTTGTAAATAGTGATGGACGCAAATTGAAAAAATGCACCTTTATTTCCAAATAAAATATCGGCGCCATACATTGTGATAGGGACATAATTTAAATGGTGTAATAAGTGGGACAAATGGGAAAATAAAATATATGGGTTTTAATTATGGTAGCATGTATTAATTTCAAACTATAATGGCCAAAAACTGAGACATTTTTTTCTTTTTTTTCTTAATATTCCTATTAAAATGGATTTAGAATAAATTCTTAGCAAAATGTATCACCCAAAAAAGCCTAATTGGTGGCAGAAAAAACAAGATAGAGATCAATTCATTGTGATGAGTAGTGATAAAGTTATTGGCAAATGAATGGAAGGTGAAAGTTGCTCAGATGCAAAAAACAAGCCACACTGTGGGCTTAAGTGATCAAGCACCTTACAGATTTCCTTTAACTGATAGGTGGCTAAGTCATATGATATTGTGACAACAAAAGGAAGACTGATAGCTTTCTAATTACATTTCCTAAAATCTCTGCATTACAGTGCAAACCACTTGACTGATTCATAAAAAATAAGCGCATTGCTGGCTGGCATCATGAACTGGTTGATAACTGGAAATAATGTTACCCATAGACGAAGGTATCTAGAACTAGAAGTAAAAGCCAGAAAACTATTTTTCCAGCTTCAGCTTCTGGTTTTGGAAAGTCTGTGCCCAAAGTAGCCTCAGACTACTAATCATGGCTGATAGAAGTGGAAATTATGTGCTTGGATTTGGGATTTTGAGATGCTTTTCTGATTGCTAAAACAATGCTTGTTTTAGTTTGTGTAGCTATTCGGACAGATCAGGCCAGTCTGGTGTTTCGTTACTTCTATTTTCAACAATACAAGTAGAAAACTCCCATACTATTCTGTTTACATTCTCAAGACTGTTGTATTGAGAGCCCCAGAACATTAGCATTAACATTTTCTAGCATACTCAAAACAATCTGTTCAATCAGGCATTTTTCTTGATTCTGGTAACTTATCTATAATACTTTTCCACAGTTGTGAGTATGCACAAGCTCACTACTAAGCTGGCACCCACGACACTACACACAACAGGTGGGGAGGGATAGCTGGTGAAACCAGTAGGGAGGAAGGAGGGTGTGGTGGCAGGTGTTCCTGAGACACCTGTACAGGGAAAGGAAATGTGGTGTGAGGCTCAGGTGGTTGGAGACTGGATGCTGCAGGGGGTAAAGAGCACAAATAGTGGGGTTTAGGTGGGAGGAAGCCTACCCAGTGGAAGGGGGAAGTGGGGGGCTCTGGGCTTCTCCAGGGATGGGTTCATGGATACAGGTTTCAGGGTGTGCACCAGGCGCTGGTCAGCAGTGGTGTTCCCATTGTAGGCGGATGTTGTGTGCATGTATGCACACAGGTGTGTCCAGTGATGTTTGCGTGGTAACATTTTGCATTGTGGGCAGAAGGATATTGATGGCAATGGCATTGGCTTTGTAGGTGGCGTAAAGTTGTGTGCATGCAGGCTTTCAGTGATGTTGGGGTACACTATGTTGTATGCAGTGGTTGCGGTGTACGAGCACATCGGCTTTAAGGCAGTAGTGGCATTTGCATTCTAGGCAGTGGTTGTGTTGCTTTTGGTGACACTATTGGATTTCCTATTCTTTTGAAGAACGGGAGTTTACTGCTGTGAACCTAAAGACCATGCTCATGGGCTGTGTCTATATGGCATTATACATTTAAAGAGGAACTCCAGTGAAAATAATGTAGTAAAAAAAAAGTGCTTAATTTTTTTACCATAATTATGTATAAATGATTTAGTCAGTGTTTGCTCATTGTAAAATCTTTCCTCTCCCCGATTTACATTCTGACATTTATTACATGGTGACATTTTTACTGTGGGCAGGTTATGTAGCTGCTCCTAGCTGTTTTGGCTGTTAGAGACAGCTGTAAACAGCTTTTTCCTGTCTGTGAACATTGGAACATTGTGGCAGTTTGCCCAGAGTACCGCGGTCTCAGAGCTGCTTGTGGGAGGGATTTCAGCACAAAATCAGCCATACAGAGCCCCCTGATGGTCTGTTTGTGAAAATCATTATATTTCTCATGTAAAAGGGGGTATCAGCTACTGATTGGGTTAAAGTTCAATTCTAGGTTGGAGTTTCTCGTTAAGTGCCACCTTGTAACTGTGTGAATAATCAGAAGCACTGTTGTGCATTGCAAAAAAGGTCAGCTATAAGATGATACATTTTTCTTTTAACTTCTTGAGGACCACAGGCTTACACCCCCCTAGTGACCAGGCCATTTTTTTACAGTTCAGCACACTGCAGCTTTAACAGTGTGCTGCACTGATATAGGCATCAGGCTATGAGGCTTTGTGAGCCTCTCCTGGGGACAGCTCAGTGACAGAGCTGTCCCCCGTACAGTGCTGCACTAGATCGCAGCGCTGTACATATAAATACAATTTGTTTGGTTTTTTTAACAGCTTGCCATCCGCGATCTCGGGTGGCAGGCTGATCACGGAGCCCTGTTCTGTTTATTTATGAAAGCTCGCGCTAGAGCGAGCTACCATCAAATTGCATGCATCAGAAGATGACACATATATGCATCCAGGAGGAAGGAGGAAGCCACTCTGCGGTAGAGATGGCCCAAACTGTTCGCCAGCGAATGGTTCCCGGCGAACTTCAATAGTTCGCATTTGCGGAGAACAGGGAACTTTTCTGGAAGTGCACCATTACGGTCAACTTTGACCCTCTATATCACAGTCAGCAGGCACATTGTAGCCAATCAGGCTACACTCCCTCCTGGAGCCACTCCACCCTTATAAAAGGCAGGCCCTGCTGGCCATTATACTCACTCGTGTGCCTGCAGTAATTAGTGAAGGGACAGCTGCTGCAGACTCTCACATAGGGAAAAAATAGTTAGGCTCTTGTAGGCTTCTTAGCATGCTCCTTGCTGATTTTTATTGCTAAAATAGCACCCCACAACAGCTCTTGAGAGTTAATCTTGTTTTTGTGATCTATTTTTTTTGTGTGTGTGTCCCACTAATACTTGTGTTGCATAGACAGCCTTGATAATTCATACTGTGTGTGCCACTGCCAGACCCAGCACATTCAGTGACTACCTGTGTGTGTGACAGGTGCACATTGTAATACCCATTACTGCATATATATACCTGTTGTTCACAGTGCACCCACCTACCTACGTGAGCGCATGCAGTGTCACTGTGCCTGGCCGCTACCTGTCTGTGTGGGACAGGTGCACATTGTAATACCCATCACTGCATATACCTACCTGTTGTGTTAAGTGCACCCACCTCATCACTGCATATACCTACCTGTTGTGTTCAGTGCACCCACCTCATCACTGCATATACCTACCTGTTGTGTTCAGTGCACCCACATACCTACACGAGTGCGCACAGTGTGATATACCACTCTGTGCATACCTGTTAACTGCACCTGTGTGACTGCACATTGTATTATACCTGGCAGTCAGTGCATACTTTTCACTTGAATGGATGGCAGGCTTGCCCTCCAGAACAGACTCTCGTTACAGGTAGTACAGTCTATCAGTGTCATCTACAGCAGGGCCTCGAAAGTCCTCCTTTTGGTCACTACCTCAGGACGTGCATGCCATGCCTGCTGCCTTTTTTGAATGTGTGGTAGCCGTTCCTGCTCCTTTGCCCACAGCGTGCCTGCTGCCTTTCTTGGATGTGTGGTTTCTTAGGCTCCCACTCCGTACTGGAATCGAACCAGGATTCCCCGGCCATTACCAGTGGTCACTCACAATGGCAGACTTGCCCTCCATAAAAGATTCTCGTTGCAGGTACTGAACAGCAAGCAGAACAAGTATTTAAAAAAATAGATGAAAGCTTTAACAATGGTAGAGAAAGAACCTTTGAAAGTTGATAAGGCAGTCAGACATTACCAGACATCACTGAGTGAGGAAGAGCAATCTCGCCATGGTGCGCACCAGTCCAGCACGGCCGTCAGTACGCAAAAAGCTGTTTATGGTGCGTTACACAGTGAGTTTGGTGTGTCAGTGTGAAGCAGTACTCTAATTACACTCCCTGATTGATGTATACACATGCAAGATGTTTTAAAGCACGTTAGGCCTGCAATTTAGCATTTAATGTGATTTCTGCACTTAAAACGCTGCTTTGCGTCAAATCCAGATTTTCCCCGGGACTTTTGGTGTGTATCCCACTCTGCCATGCCCCCTCCAGGTGTTAGACCCCTTGAAACATCTTTTCCATCACTTTTGTGGCCAGCATAAATGTTTCTAGTTTTCAAAGTTCGCCTCCCCATTGAAGCCTATTGCGGTGCGCGGAAGTTCGCGCAAATCAAACATTTGGCGAAGGTTCGCGAACCTAAAATCGGAGGTTCGGGCCCTCTCAACCCTGCGGTCGCCATCCTACGTTAGGTGGTTGCAGAGTGGTTAAAACACCTTATGTGAGGATTCGCTGGGCTGCCTGCGCAGGCAGGCAGCCTTTTGACCACTGTTCAGGTCTGCATTCTGCAGGTCTCTGGAAGAGAGACCTTTTGTCAGTTGTGCAGCTTGCTGCTGAGGAATTTGCATACGTTTGTCATGCAGATTGCCTAGCCACATCCTTTGTGGGCTTGCTCTATAAAGAGCTATGTTTCCCACAGTAAGTTGCTGGTCATAAGAGTTAGTTCCTGTGTAACACTCGCCTGGAATGTCAGCCTTGCTCTTTGTTTGAAGATTAGCCTAGAGTAATTCCTGGGACTGCACTAGGCAGGTTTCCCTAGTGCAGTTAGGATTGCATTATTTGTATTGCCTGTTGTCTGTCTGTCTGTGGGGTGCTAACCAGAGCAGCGGTTGTTGCTGGTAGGCCCTTCTGTTCTGTTGTTGCCTTACTTGGATCACACTCGCTCTGACGGAAAGAGCAGTGGATCGTATCTCTTATGTTTTCCTGTTTCCGTGTTTCTGTCTTGTCTGCTTCGAATGCTTGCTGGAGGCTCGGTGAGGTAACCGTTAAGCAAGCACTCGCGTCCTCTGTTTTATGTTTGTCTGTCAGGGGTTAGTTAGGCGTGCTTGTCCCTGTTGTGCTTATCACGCGGGGTCCGCGCATAAACGCGTGCACTGTTGCGAATGAGTGCGGTGTTCGCGTTTAGTTAGCGTTTGTTATTTTCCTTATCTCCTCATTGTATGATTTGCTGTGCCTTTGCTACTCTCGTGCTCTGCCTTGCTGTAGCCTTGTGTCACCTCTGGCAATCGCCTCTCCCGCGATTGCATTCCTACTTCATATCTGCTGTTGTGTATGCACCGTCGCGGGTTGGCGACTAGTTTGGTGCACACACATACAATCTGTCCCTTTGCTCAATCTCATTTGCTATCGCTTCTCAGGCGATTGCGTTCTCACTCGGTTTCCTTGTTGTGTGTCTGCCGTCGCAGGTGGCGGCTAGATTGGTTGACATACATACATTCCTCATCTGTGCTTATTCGGTCTTGTGTCTCTGTTAGCAATCGCCATCTCTGGCGATTGCCTTCTCACTTTATCTTCATGGTTGTGTGTTCATCGTCGCAGGGTGGCGACTAGTTTGATAAACACGCATACCCTCTATCGCTTTGATCTCTCTCTTTCAGGGCTATCTTGCCCTGCGTTTCTTCCCTTCGTACAATTCCTGTCTGGTGTGTGTGGTAGGGCAGAGGAGCTGTTCCATTGCACTCCACAGCCCCCCCCCCCCTGTCGACAGGAATTTCCCTCTACAGGTGCATTGCACCTTTTGCTGGGTTCCCGCAAATTATACGCTTGTGGAGGATTTCCGTAGTGTCAGCGCACGTCTTGTGCGCTGATCACGGAGAGAATTCCACGATCGTTACACCTTGAGTTTTGTTTTCTTTTGTGTATCTTTAGCCACAAAGCGGATACTTCATAAATAGTAGCTGCAACAAAGCATAGCTTTTTGCATTATGAATAAAGAGGAAGTAAGGGATGTATATAGTGTGAATAGGATTGGGAGCATGCAGATTCTTCACTAAGAAAATAAATAAATCCAGAATGGATAATGAACATTTGGGATTGGTTTGAATTTTCAACATCTTCACATCAAAATGTATATTTTTACTAAAAATTAGCGGCAAAGAGATACATATTTTTGCAAATGTAAGATATTTCTTCTAAGGCTTCAATTCACAAAGCATTACTGTGGATGCATCAATACAGGTCAGTAGATTCACAAAGAATAGAGCATTACGTAATACAAAGTAAGATGCCCCCCCCCCCCCCGCCTTCCTGATTCTTGGAGGCTCCACCTACTAGACCAATGAACCTACTGGGCCCATCCACTGTACTTTCTGGGTTTTCTCATGCATTGCCCATAGACTTCAGTGCATTTGGAAGAAAAAAGGTTTTCTTGTGACCTTAATGTATATGGCAATGTTTTTTTTTTCTCTTGTCCATAAACTTAATTAATTTAGTTAATCTTGGTTTTCTCATGCCCATATCATTTTCTTATCCATGCAGAAAATGTGATACGTTATCAAAACTTATGGCAAAAAGACATTTTCTGTAACTAGAAATAAAGAGTAAGTGGAATTTACCTTTGAGTTGATGATTGTAAAAAAGAACCGGCCAGTCTAAAACTAAGCACAACTAATAACATATCAATTTTTGTTTACCAAGCAGCAAGTGTTCCTGCAAATGTCAGAGCCATCTCACATTATTATAATGGGAATTTGCAGTATGTCATAAATATAAACTTAATGTGTTTAATGAATACATACAAATGTCAGTCTAGAACCTTCACTCCATATTTCTGCTATATATTTTTTTTTTTTGCTCAAGAAAAACATTTCACTATGCTCATTTCTGCATCAGATAAACCAGATGCACGCTAAATGAATACTTAATACCACGTTCAGGAAGGTGCTGCAGCAAATGGACTAATGGAAAATGAATGCACTAATGGTCTGTGCCTGTAATAAATGTTCTTTTATAAAGCAAGTCTTTCACAAAACTGGAAAGAATTCTCTGTTTAAACAGGAAACTGTTTGTGCCAGATGCCATCTGGTGACAGTGTTTTTTCCAGAAATCATAAAGAGAGGAAAACAACATGCTCTAGTTCTAGGGTTAGCTATGTTTCTAAATTAAGAGCATGCAGAGTAGTGTTTGTGAAATCTAAACTAATAATATCTGTATTAAACAACAAAACAAAATAAGCAATACAAATATTAAGTCAACAAAAAAATGGATTTAAGAGCAACACTAATAAAAAGGTTTTTAAAAATATTAACACCAGTAAAACTGATTTAAAAATATTAACACTAATAAACATGATCTTCCTATTAGAAGTCCAAAAATAATATAACGCAACCAGATTCATATTTTATATAGCAATCTTGTGTGGTGCTGTACAGAGCAAAACAAACCACAGAACATGATGCAGCACCCAAAGAAAAATGTTCTTCTCAGAACAGCAAGGGACTAAGATGTGATGACAAAACAGGCATGCACATAATTACAGGAAGATGCTGAAAACCGAACCATTAAAGCATTTTGGCGACAAGCCTTGAGACCCTAAAAAAAAAAGTGCAGTGATGTCCTGCTGTGGATGAAATTGTATTCCTGCCTCCAAATAAAACATAAAAAATTGAACACTACCAATAAGAAGAAGTTATCCAGTACTGCTTGCAGCATCTCACTCATTAAGTGTACATTGCATGAAATTCTATCAGGAAGATTCTCTTGAACAATACAGTAGATTATATTTTAAGGTAGGATGATTTTTGTTGGGCATTATGGCATAGCAAAATTAAAGGTATATAGATAGAGAATATATTGACCCATCTGTAAAGTGGGCCATACACTAGGTGACCAACCAACCATTCGACCATCCAATTTGATTGTTATAATCGAATTGGATGAAAATTGGTGCTGCCAAGTGCATGCCCGACCGACAAAGCAACCAATTTCGGGACAGAAATTGGCCGCACAGTCGATTGCGCATGTTGGAAAATTTCGAGCAGAGGTTGGTTGGTCGGGTGCGCAGCGGTATGGCGGCTGATTTGCAAACGAGTGATGAGACGACGAAACCCCCGCTGCCGCAATGTATACATGTATGCAGTGTGTAGTGCATTTATACATTACCTGTCCGGTGTCCGCCTCTACGCGGTTTCCGTCCATCTCCGGGTTCCACATACACGCCGGCGGCTCTCTGACGTCATGAAGGCGCATAGCGGCTGACGTCAGATGCTATGCGCCGCTAGCGTGTATGCAGCTGTTACCCGGCGAGATGGACGGACACCGTGCGGAAGCTGCTACAGGACAGGTAATGTATAAATGCACTACATTACATACATTTATACATTTTGGGGACAGCGGCGGCTCATCCGATTCCCTGATGATTTCATGCTGAAATTAGTGTTGGGCGAACATCTAGATGTTCGGGTTCGGGCCGAACAGGCCGAACATGGCCGCGATGTTCGGGTGTTCGACCCGAACTCCGAACATAATGGAAGTCAATGGGGACCCGAACTTTTGTGGTTTGTAAAGCCTCCTTACATGCTACATACCCCAAATTTACAGGGTATGTGCACCTTGGGAGTGGGTACAAGAGGAAAACAAAATTAGCAAAAAGAGCTTATAGTTTTTGAGAAAATCGATTTTAAAGTTTCAAAGGGAAAACTGTCTTTTAAATGCGGGAAATGTCTGTTTTCTTTGCACAGGTAACATGTTTTTTGTCGGCATGCAGTCATAAATGTAATACATATAAGAGGTTCCAGGAAAAGGGACCGGTAACGCTAACCCAGCAGCAGCACACGTGATGGAACAGGAGGAGGCGCAGGAGGAGAAGGCCACGCTTTGTGAGACACAACAACCCCGGCCTTGCATGAGGGCAAGAAGCGTGCGGATAGCATGCTTTGTACCGCCATGCAGTCATAAATGTAATAAAGATAAGAGGTTCCATAAACAAGGACCGGCAACGCTAACCCAGCAGCAGCAGCAGCAGCACACGTGATGGAACAGGAGGAGGCGCAGGAGGAGAAGGCCACGCTTTGTGAGACACAACAACCCAGGCCTTGCATGAGGACAAAAAGCGTGCGGATAGCATGCTTTTTACCGCCATGCAGTCATAAATGTAATAAAGATAAGTGGTTCAATAAACAGGGACCACGCGGCAACGCTAACCCAGCAGCAGCAGACGTGATGGAACAGGAGGAGGCGCAGGAGGAGAAGGCCACGCTTTGTGAGACACAACAACCCAGGCCTTGCATGAGGGCAAGAAGCGTGCGGATAGCATGCTTTGTACCGCCATGCAGTCATAAATGTAATAAAGATAAGTGGTTCAATAAACAGGGACCACGCGGCAACGCTAACTCAGCAGCAGCAGACGTGATGGAACAGGAGGAGGCGCAGGAGGAGAAGGCCACGCTTTGTGAGACACAACAACCCAGGCCTTGCATGAGGGCAAGAAGCGTGCGGATAGCATGCTTTGTACCGCCATGCAGTCATAAATGTAATAAAGATAAGTGGTTCAATAAACAGGGACCACGCGGCAACGGTAACCCAGCAGCAGCAGACGTGATGGAACAGGAGGAGGCGCAGGAGGAGAAGGCCACGCTTTGTGAGACACAACAACCCAGGCCTTGCATGAGGGCAAGAAGCGTGCGGATAGCATGCTTTGTACCGCCATGCAGTCATAAATGTAATAAAGATAAGTGGTTCAATAAACAGGGACCACGCGGCAACGCTAACCCAGCAGCAGCACACGTGATGGAACAGGAGGAGGCGCAGGAGGAGAAGGCCACGCTTTGTGAGACACAACAACCCAGGCCTTGCATGAGGGCAAGAAGCGTGCGGATAGCATGCTTTGTACCGCCATGCAGTCATAAATGTAATAAAGATAAGTGGTTCAATAAACAGGGACCACGCGGCAACGCTAACCCAGCAGCAGCAGACGTGATGGAACAGGAGCAGGCGCAGGAGGAGAAGGCCACGGTTTTTGAGACACAACAACCCAGGCCTTGCATGAGGACAAAAAGCGTGCTGATATAGCAGCAATGCTTTTTGCCGCCATGCAGTCATAAATGTAATACAGATGAGAGGTTCAATAAACAGGGACCGGAAACGCTACACCATCCCAGATGTTCATTGGTCATGTTACTTGGTTGGGGTCCTGGAGTGTTGCGTAGTCATTTCCAATCCAGGATTGATTCATTTTAATTTGAGTCAGACGGTCTGCATTTTCTGTAGAGAGGCGGATACGCCGATCTGTGACGATGCCTCCGGCAGCACTGAAACAGCGTTCCGACATAACGCTGGCTGCCGGGCAAGCCAGCACCTCTATTGCGTACATTGCCAGTTCGTGCCAGGTGTCTAGCTTCGATACCCAATAGTTGAAGGGTGCAGATGGATTGTTCGACACAGCTACGTCATCTGACATGTAGTCCTTGACCATCTTCTCCAGGCGATCGGTGTTGGAGGTGGATCTGCACGCTTGCTGTTCAGTGGGCTGCTGCTGCATGGGTGTCAGAAAATTTTCCCACTCCAAGGACACTGCCGATACCGTTCCCTTTTGGGTACTAGCTGCGGCTTGCGTTGTTTGCTGCCCTCCTGGTCGTCCTGGGTTTGCGGAAGTCAGTCTGTCTGCGTACAACTGGCTAGAGGAGGGGGAGGATGTCAATCTCCTCTCTAAAGTCTCCACAAGGGCCTGCTGGTATTCTTCCATTTTGACCTGTCTGACTCTTTCTTCAAGCAGTTTTGGAACATTGTGTTTGTACCGTGGATCCAGAAGGGTATAAACCCAGTAATTGGTGTTGTCCAGAATGCGCACAATGCGTGGGTCACGTTCAATGCAGTCTAGCATGAATTGAGCCATGTGTGCCAGAGTCCTACCAGAATCCTCATCATCCTCTTGTGAGCGTTGTGATAGTTGTTGTGATGCATCATAGTCGTCACCTTCCTCCTGGTCTGCTTCTGCTGACCATTCGCGTTGAATTGTGGAAGTCCAACGTGCACCGCTCTGGCCCTCGTCAGTGGTGGCATGAAATTCCTGCTCCAACTCCAGCTGTTCCTCCTCCTCTTCTTCGTCATAGCTGCTGGGGCCAGCGTTCCCTGAGGCGGATGGCCTGATGTTGGTACCATCACGCTGATCGTTTTCTCCTTCAGATTCCCCCAGTTGCATCATGACAGCTGTTTCCTTGATTTTTAACATCGACCTCTTCAGTAAACACAGCAGTGGTATGGTAATGCTGACTGAAGAGTTGTCACTGCTCACAAGCAACGTGGATTGCTCAAAATTTTGGAGGACTTGGCAGAGGTCCAACATGTTGGCCCAATCGGATCCACAGAAGCTTGGCAGCTGTCCGGATGCGCCTCGGTACTGCGCCGTCATGTACTGGACCACTGCACTCTTCTGCTCACAAAAGCGTGCTAGCATGTGCAGCGTAGAATTCCAGCGCGTAGGGACATCACACAGCAAGCGATGGTGGGGGAGATTGAAGCGCTCCTGCATCTTGGCGAGTGCCCCCGAAGCAGTACTGGAATTTCTACAATGTTTGGCCACTCGACGCACCTTCAACAGAAGATCGGCCACGCCTGGGTATGTCCTCAGGAACCGCTGAACTACTAGGTTCATCACGTGCGCCAGGCAAGGGATGTGTGTCAGCTTAGCCAACCTTAAAGCGCGAATGAGATTACTCCCATTATCACACACAACCATACCCGGTTTCAGGTCCAGCGGTGCCAGCCACAAATCCGTCTGTTCCTTTATTCCCCTCCAAATTTCCTCCCCTGTGTGCTGCTTATCCCCAAGGCAGATCAGCTTCAGCAACGCTTGCTGACGCATGCCAACAGCTGTGCTGCACTGCTTCCACGATCCTACTGCTGCTGGGTTAGCGTTTCCGAAAGAGGTACAGCTTTGAGATGCGTTGGAGGAGAAGGAGTCAGAGAGGTAGGTGCTGCTGTTGTTATCCAGTGGGAGGGACGGCGGTGCAGCTGTTTGCGGCGTGGGCAACACCCGCGCCGTAGCAGGTGAGGAATCGCTGCCAGGCTCCACAAGGTTCACCCAGTGCGCGGTAAGGGAGATGTATCGACCCTGGCCGAACGCACTCGTCCAGGTGTCAGTGGTGAGGTGAACCTTGCAGGCAACGGCATTCTTCAAGCTTCGGGTTATTTTGCTGACCACGTGCTCATGCAACTCAGGCACTGCAGAGCGCGCAAAGTGGTAGCGGCTGGGAACCACGTAACGTGGGATGGCCACTGACATCATGCCCTTGAAGCTGTTTGTCTCCACCACTCGATATGGCAGCATTTCGCAGGCCAGAAGCTTGGCTATGCTGGCTGTTACTGCCACGGCCCGGGGGTCATTTGCTGGCAATTTCCTCTTGCGCTCAAACATCTCCGACACAGACAACTGAACCGTAGCGCTGCACACGGAAGGGCTGTTGGTTGTTGTGTTTGATGAACACTGGGAGACCTCAAGAGCACTACTCCGGAAAGTGACAGTGTCAGCGTCGTCTGATGTTTGTGAATGTTGTGAACCACGCAATGGCTGGGCTACTGCTGCTGCTGAGGCGGGTCTGGTGGTGAGTCTGGTGAACCCAAGGGAGGCAGTGTTGCTGGTACCCTGTCCTGCCGCGTTTGCCCACAGAGTGGGATGTTTGGATAGCATGTGGCGGCTCATGCTGGTGGTGGAGAGGTTGTTAATACTTTTCCCCCTGCTCAGGCGAGTCTTGCACACCTTGCAAATCGCCATGGTAACATCCTCAGTGCAGTCTTCAAAGAAAGCCCAGACTTTGGAGCACCTGCCTCCTTGCTGGCGATTTCTGTTTCCTCCTCTTTTGCCTCTCACTCTAACTTCCACGCTTGTGGTGCCTGAAATTGCGCGCCGCCTACCTTGTGGCACAAGGCGAACTCGTGCAGCAGTGGGTTCTTCAACAGACTCATCTGTGCTGCTGCTACGACGGCGATGTTCTCGTTCACAAATAAAATCTGGGTCTCTGTCCACATTGTCCATACCCTCCTCTTCCATCTCCTCAAACTCGTCATATGTCATTGTGGGGGGCCGCCGCCGTGGAGTAGAGCTCCCCAGAACAACCTCTGCGCAGCTCACTCCAACGTCGTCTTCCAGATCTTGTCGGCCGACCTCCTGCAATTGCAACCCCTCCTGCCCAACTTGCTCTGGGATTTGGGTTTCCGAGTCCTCCTCGGACTCGCCTTGTATTTCAGTGCGCGGTGCATTTCCCACAGTTAATGGTTGTGAATCCGGGCACAACATTTCTGGCTGTTCCTCCATTGACCTTTCATAGGTGGAAGTTTGTTGGGCTGGGAATAGCTCCTGCGAATACCCCATTGTGTCCTGAGGTAATTCAAAGGACTGGTTATCTGGCAGTTGTGTGCGTGGTGTCGCTGCCGGTTGTGTCAGCTTTGTGCCCACTGGCTCCTTGTAACTGGCTGAGGACTCGGACCTCGTGCGTGATGTGCTGGTGCTGCTTAACCCACTGCTGGACGCTTGAGAGGTCATCCAAGTAATTATCTGGTCCTGTTCTTTTGGATTTGTGAGGGTTGTTGTCCTGGACAACATGGGCGGTATTGAGTGGGTTTTCTTGGGTGCTCCCCTGTGGCCTGTACGTGAACCGTCAGGGGAAACACCTCTTCCCTTGCCCCTTCCTCTTTCACCGGATTTCTTCCTCATTTCACTTATCCTTACAGTACACGCTGACTGGCAGCAGTACAGTGGCAGTACAGAAATGCTATACAGTACCACTATTCCCAGCAGCGACACAGAGCACAATGCTATACAGTGGCGGGTGAGCGGTGTACTACTGTTCCCAGGCCCAGCAGACACAGAGTGGAAGTAAACACAATGCTATATAGTGTGGCTGAGCGGTGTACACAGAGTGGCAGTACACACAATGCTATATAGTCTGGCTAAGCCGTGTACACAGAGTGTCAGAAAACACAATGCTATATATAGCGTGGCTGAGCGAGGTGCACAGTGGCAGTACACACAATGCTATATTAGTCAGGCTAAGCCGTGTACACAGAGTGTCAGAAAGCACAATGCTATATATAGCGTGGCTGAGCGAGGTGCACAGTGGCAGTACACACAATGCTATATAGTCAGGCTAAGCCGTGTACACAGAGTGTCAGAAAACACAATGCTATATATAGCGTGGCTGAGCGAGGTGCACAGTGGCAGTACACACAATGCTTTATAGTCAGGCTGAGCCGTGTACACAGAGTGTCAGTAAACAATGGTATATAGTCTGGCTGAGCGGTGTACACAGAGTGTCAGTAAACAACGGTATATAGTCTGGCTGAGCGGTGTACACAGAGTGGCAGTAAACACAATGCTATATATAGCGTGGCTGAGCGAGGTGCACAGTGGCAGTACACACAATGCTATATAGTCAGGCTAAGCCGTGTACACAGAGTGTCAGAAAACACAATGCTATATATAGCGTGGCTGAGCGAGGTGCACAGTGGCAGTACACACAATGCTTTATAGTCAGGCTGAGCCGTGTACACAGAGTGTCAGTAAACAATGGTATATAGTCTGGCTGAGCGGTGTACACAGAGTGTCAGTAAACAACGGTATATAGTCTGGCTGAGCGGTGTACACAGAGTGGCAGTAAACACAATGCTATATATAGCGTGGCTGAGCGAGGTGCACAGTGGCAGTACACACAATGCTATATATAGCGTGGCTGAGCGAGGTGCACAGTGGCAGTACACACAATGCTATATAGTCAGGCTAAGCCGTGTACACAGAGTGTCAGAAAACACAATGCTATATATAGCGTGGCTGAGCGAGGTGCACAGTGGCAGTACACACAATGCTATATAGTCAGGCTAAGCCGTGTACACAGAGTGTCAGAAAACACAATGCTATATATAGCGTGGCTGAGCGAGGTGCACAGTGGCAGTACACACAATGCTTTATAGTCAGGCTGAGCCGTGTACACAGAGTGTCAGTAAACAATGGTATATAGTCTGGCTGAGCGGTGTACACAGAGTGTCAGTAAACAACGGTATATAGTCTGGCTGAGCGGTGTACACAGAGTGGCAGTAAACACAATGCTATATATAGCGTGGCTGAGCGAGGTGCACAGTGGCAGTACACACAATGCTATATAGTCAGGCTAAGCCGTGTACACAGAGTGTCAGAAAACACAATGCTATATATAGCGTGGCTGAGCGAGGTGCACAGTGGCAGTACACACAATGCTTTATAGTCAGGCTGAGCCGTGTACACAGAGTGTCAGTAAACAATGGTATATAGTCTGGCTGAGCGGTGTACACAGAGTGTCAGTAAACAACGGTATATAGTCTGGCTGAGCGGTGTACACAAAGTGGCAGTAAACACAATGCTATATATAGCGTGGCTGAGCGAGGTGCACAGTGGCAGTACACACAATGCTATATATAGCGTGGGTGAGCGAGGTGCACAGTGGCAGTACACACAATGCTATATTAGTCAGGCTAAGCCGTGTACACAGAGTGTCAGAAAACACAATGCTATATATATAGCGTGGCTAAGCGAGGTGCACAGTGGCAGTACACACAATGCTATATATAGCGTGGCTGAGCGAGGTGCACAGTGGCAGTACACACAATGCTATATATAGCGTGGCTGAGCGAGGTGTACAGTGGCAGTACACACAATGCTATATTAGTCAGGCTAAGCCGTGTACACAGAGTGTCAGAAAACACAATGCTATATATATAGCGTGGCTGAGCGAGGTACACAGTGGCAGTAAACAATGCTATATATAGTGTGGCTGAGCGAGCGGTGTACTACTGTTCCCAGCAGCGACACACAATGACTGGGGGGGACCCTGGCTAGCGTGGCTGGAGAGCGAACTACCCTGCCTGCCTACCCAAAGCTAAACCCACAGACAAATGGCGGAGATATGACGTGGTTCGGGTATTTATTTACCCGAACCACGTGACCGTTCGGCCAATCAGAGCGCGTTCGGGCCCGAACCATGTGACCCGTTCGGCCAATCACAGCGCTAGCCGAACGTTCGGGGAACGTTCGGCCATGCGCTCTTAGTTCGGCCATGTGGCCGAACGGTTTGGCCGAGCACCGTCAGGTGTTCGGCCGAACTCGAACATCACCCGAACAGGGTGATGTTCTGCAGAACCCGAACAGTGGCGAACACTATTCGCCCAACACTAGCTGAAATCAGATGGGAATCTGCCTGTAGTGTATGGGCAGAGTCGATTAGAGACAAATATGTCTCTTGGTCGAATCTTCCCATACTCGTTCTAATGTATGGGCACATTAAGCTTGATTGATTTTATCAGCTAGAATCATGTCTGATTAGCAACATTTTAGTTCTGTATATTGTACATTTCACTTTCTGGGGAGCAGGAAAAGTTCCACTAATAGGTAGGGATGATCAATGAGATGCAAATTCTTGGAGCAAATAGTAATTGCAGTGAGCAGCACATTCTACTTGTAGGTAAAGTAAGTGAGAGGAAGGTTCTTGTAACAGGCAGATGCCAGCAAGTAATGGGCAGATAAATGGTATACAAATAAGTGCCAGCCACAGAAGTAAAATTAATTACATGAATTGGGTAAGTGGGGAGACATTAAGGACTTCTGGTTGATGGGGAGAAAGCTATGGCAGGCCTCTAATGCACAGTGCTGAGTATTAGGAACATGGTGAAGGACACTTGACAGGGAACAGCATATGCTAGTGTTTCTCAAACCTGTCCTTATGACTCCGCAATGGTGCATGTTTTGCAGGCAACTCCACCTGTGCTTAGGTGAGGTAATTAGTGTCTTAGCAACATGGAATCCACCTAGCTGAGATACTAATTACCCCACCAGTGCATAGGTGAGGTTGCATGCAAAACATGCATTGTTGGGGAGTCACAAAGACAAGTTTGAGAAACACTGGCATATGCGATCAGGATGCGTTGTGAACTCAGCATTGTGCATCCCATATAATAAGATTCCAGCCTTATACATTAAATAGTATATACCCTTTGAACAAACCCCAGTGTATCTACCTCTTTATACTTTGGGGGGCTACTCTTGCTGCCTATACATGAGTGGCTACCTATATTCAGGGCCCTTCTGCTTACCCAGAATTTTGCAATTTTAAGTTTAAAGTTGGAACTCCTAAAATTCAGATAAGTAAATTCTTAAAATTGTGTTAACAGATTTGTTTTACCATTCACTGCATAAATGGGATGTTGTGCGGGCAAAAACTTAATGGGGCTGATTCACTATAACAAATAGCACACCTTATCAGAGTTAGCATGCCTTATCGGAGTAGCATAGCGAGCGTTATGTACTTATGCCTGCTAATTGGCAATTACGAGAGCTCCACTCATCCTGCCCTGAGGCTCTGTGGGTCCAATCACTTTGAAGGACATTATCCCCGCATTTGATTGGCCCAATAGGCTGCCTGTCAAGTTTCCTGTCAAGTGACAGGCAGCCTATTGGGCCAATCAAAGTGTGGGGTATTTTCCTTTAAAGTGATTGGACCCACAGGGGCTCAGGGCAGGATGAGTGCAGCTCTTGTCATTGCCAATTAGCCGGCATACGTTTGTAGTGCTCGCTATGCCACTCCTATAAGGCACGTTAACTCTGATAAGGCACATTAACTCTGATAAGGCCCGCTATTTGTTATAGTGGATCAAGCCCTATGAGTAAGTATAACAACGTCAATGCATCTGTGAAATATTGTGGTATGGGGTGGTCCCGTTTTGCTTCTTTTGGACTGGATGAGGATAGTTGATACCCTTTCTGAAGCTATGAATTGTACTTACTTGTACTTAGTCATACAATAAAGGCAAAGGGGGCAACAGCCACAGGGTCCTGATCTCTGCTGAGGCCCCACAGCGCCGACCCTGGCCGCCTGCTCCCCCAGCTTGCACTGCTCCCCGGAGTCCTGAAAGTATATTAGTAGCAATAATATCCTCAGTCCCAGGGTGCGAGTGGGTGGGCAGCAGCTACACTTTCAGGCACACTGTCTCTCTCTCACTCTATCACCCGGCATGTGTTTACATGTAACGCGCCGGGCAATAGAGTGAGAGAGACAGCGTGCCTCAAAGTGCAGACGCTGCCCGCCCGCTCACACACCGGTGTAATGACAGATGGAAATGAGGTAATTATTGATACTAATATACTTTCAGGGCCCCGGGGAGCAGAGGGGTAATAATTGTGCAGGGGGGCCCCAACCCTGCAGTTTGCCCCAGGGCCGCAGAGCCCTTAAACCGGCCCTGTTAGTCATGTAGCAAGCAAACAATCCTCAACACACAAGCCGATATAATTATGAAACAGAAAAAGTTAATGTGGACAATGGGCCATTTTTAATTAACATCAGTGTAATTTACAAGTGCAGACTACACGGTTGAAATTTACCGGATGTTGTGCAAACTGTGTAATCTGTGTTGAGCAGGTTATGTAACTTGCGGAGTATACAAGCATACATTGCTAATACAAACTATGTAATGTGCTTTACTTAGTTTGCTGTTATGCGCAAATGCATGTGCACTCTCTACGCACATAGATTTTACTGGCATTTTGTGAAAATAGTCCAAAGCTCTGACTTTTATCCTATTGTAGTGTTGAAGTGTAAGTGGGACATAGAGGAGGCAGTTCAAGTTAGGAGCCACAGAAAACATAACATCTGAAGCAGTTTTATAAAGAAGAATGGGCTAAATGTTTTTCAAAGTAGCATACAGGACCAATCATTTATTAGAAATGCTTAGCTGCAGCTATTCTTGTTCATGAAGGAGTGGAGAGGAAGATGAAGGGGCACACTAATTGCTGAAAATAAAGGTTCCCAAACATTTGCTACAACATTTAACTTTGTTTAGATGTTTATTTTAGAATATAATTCAACTTCTGTTTTGTTAAAAGAGGAACTTTAACCCAGGATTGAACTTCCTCCCAATCAGTAGCTGATATCCCCTTTCCCACAAGAAAGCTTTACCTTCTTTCCAAATAGATCCTCGGGGGAGGTCTGTGTGGCTGATGGTGGTGAAACCCCTACCACAGTGTGAGGTCATGACCATGGTCATGACAGTTTCCTTTCTGTGACTCATTGCATTGTAGGAAATGTCTTTTCCTAACTGCAAGCAACCAGCATCTCCCTCTGTGCATATATATATTCTTTACGGAAAAAAAAAAAACATTTTAGCCTATCACATCGTTGGTGGGTGTGTTTATAGATAATGACAGTTGGTGCGGTTTGTGTGTGGTTTTTTTGTTTTTGTCATTTTACTTGTCTGCCAGTAGTAAAGACGATTACCCACAGACTAATTGCGGATAAAACAACATGAATGAATTACATGGCGAGTATAAATAATTTCTTGATCTATGTTCTATTAAAAAATAGAACATAGATCAAGAAATTATTTATACTCGCCATGTAACGCGTTCTCACTTTGCAATCTATTGATTTATTTTTTCCTATACTACTATATTTTGGTAAAGTTCCTCTTTAAAGAGAAACCGAGGTGTGTTTAAAGAATGTTATCTGCATACAGAGGCTGGATCTGCCTATACAGCCCAGCCTCTGTTGCTATCCCAAACCCCACTAAGGTCCCCCAGCACTCTGCAATCCCTCATAAATCACAGCCATGCTGTGAGGCTGTGTTTACATCTGCAGTGTCAGTCTCAGCTGCTCCCCCGCCTCCTGCATAGCTCCGGTCCCTGCCCCCGTCCTTTCCCTCCAATCAGCAGGGAGGGAAGGGATGCAGGCGGAGACTGGAGTTCTGCAGGAGGCGGGGAGAGCAGCAGACTGACACTATAGAGATAAACACAGCCAGCTCTGACAAGCTGTTTGTCAGCAGCGTGGCTGTGATTTATGAGGGATTGCAGAGTGCAGGGGGACCTTAGGGGGGTTTAGGATAGCAACAGAGGCTGGGCTGTGTAGGCAGATCCAGCCTCTGTATGCAGATAATATTCTTCAAACCCACCTCGGGTTCTCTTTAAATAAGTTCTCATTTTCTTTAAATAAGTTCTCATTGTTTAGTTTTAGGACTGGCATGGAAACAGCATTTTAAGTCATTTTAACTGTATACTAAAATATTTAAAATTGTAAGTAACTCAAAACCTTTAAAACACCATAGCATGCAATCAGTGGAGTTTCTCTATTCAGTTAGTGCTATTAAAATAATAGGGCGGATTATTCCATTGTTTAGTGCTAGAGACTTGCATTATTTACAAATGTCACAGCAATTAATTACGTACATAAACAATAGTTTAGGCTTATCCATTTTTACAATTTTTCCTTTGTCATATAATGTTAATACCATATTACTACGCATGACACCATAAAAATATAGGTTTACATTATAAAAAGTGCTAGAGGAATGTAGATTGTACAAATGTGACTACAGTAGATTTTGCTGCTTTGTGTGTACGCACCACCTCTCTGGACATCACGCGCTCCATCCAGCCTAATGTGTGCGGCATCCAATCACAGTGGGGCTGGCCACCAGGAGGGGCATGTCTGGGGAGGATCGACATCAATTACCTCTTACTTGAAATCTAATTATTAGATATAATGGTCTCAATTAATTGAATGTTGATAAAAGTATCATGCATATTGAATGTATTGCAACGCCACTGGTAATTATGCAAGTGATGTAGCATGCATTACATACATATTGCAACTTGCATTCTGTAGGAAACATGCACATTGTTAGTATAACTTGCCTGTTTTCATTTGTAGAATGTGTGTTATAGAAGCAAAGCACATTACTAACATAATGTGTGTTATGCTATGTGCACTTCCACTTGCCTGAATACCGCTTATAATTACCTTACAGTAACCGTATTCACATTTAGTGAACTGATCAAGGATTCCTCCAGAAACCATCCATAGGATAAAATCATATCCTTTTTATTGAGTCATCATAAAAATAGCAAAGAGTATGGCAGCATGCAAGCTGACGCGTTTCTGACCCCACCGGGTCCTTAGTCGTAGCTATTGTGACATGCTTCAAGCAGACTTAAATACCCAGAGACCACACCCCCCTATCCACCCCACCTACAAAGGTGGGTCAATATTCTTAAAGGGAAAATGCCTTAGGAGGAAGGAGGATGGACTCTGGTGTATTGCACAGTTATTTAAGTACAAAAATATACAAAAAGTACATTAAAAAAAATAGAAGAACAACAGTATAGTAAAGCCAACCCTAATCATTATACTACATTTGGGGGTGGGGGGGGGGGGGAGAATGAGAAACAGAAAAAAGGATGGAAAAAAGGAAGGAAAAAAGGAAGGAGGGAGAGAGAGAGAGAAAAAGAGGGGTCTCAATCACTTATTAGAAATAACAAACCACCTCACATATTGCATTGTGAACTGAGGCCTATTAAATATATTGTATGTGTTATTTAAATCAGTATAATTCTTTTTTACTTTTCTTAATGTCTGTCTAGGGATGTGATTCAGACCTGTTTCTCGGTACAGGCCATCTGGTGGTGAGTGCACAGGCCATTTGGGAAAAACAGTCATTTAAAATGGCCTCTAATCTGCAGTGTGATCTTGTTAAGCTATACCTACTGACTGTTACTTATGCTTCATACACACTTGAGATAAAAGTCTTTGGAAAAGGCAAGATCACAGACCAATTTTACCCCCTTCCATGTAGTATGAGAGCCATAGTCTACAGTCTATTCTATGGAGCTGCACTCCCCGTCAGATAAAATCTTTGCAAGATGCTGCACACAAAGATACAAAGTACACACTCAAAAGATCATTATCTGCAAAAGATCTGTTCCTGCCAAAGATCCATCCTTGCGAAATGCATTCATAGTCTATGAGATCTGCAGATCATCATACACACCTAGTTTAACAGACAATCATCTGCAGATCTGCAGATGATTGCCAGATATGCAGATGAAGTCTGTTAACCCATTCACGTTCCGTCGTTTTCACGTGAGAAATGTTCACCTCCCATTCATTAGCCTATAACTTTATCACTACTTATCACAATGAACTGATCTATATCTTGTTTTTTCCGCCACCAATTAGGCTTTCTTTGGGGGGTACATTTTGCTAAGAGCCACTTTACTGTAAATGCATTTTAACAGGAAGAATAAGAAAAAAATGGAAAAATTCATTATTTCTCAGTTTTTAGCCATTATAGTTTTAAAATAATACATGCCTCCATAATTAAAACTTACGTATTGTATTTGCCCATATGTCCCGGTTATTACACCGTTAAAATTATGTCCCTATCACAATGTATGGTGACAATATTTATAAAATTAAATAAAGGTGCATTTTTTCCACTTTGCATCTATCACTATTTACAAGTTTAAAATAAAAAAAAATATAGAAATATTTCATGTTTACATTGATATTTAAAAAGTTTAGACCCTTAGGTAAATATTTACATGTTTTTTTTTTATTGTAATGTTTTTTTTTTATAGTAAACATTTTATTTGGGTAGTTTTGAGAGGGTGGGAGGTGAACAATTGATTTATAATGTAAATGTGTGTTTTTTTTACTTTCAGTTGTAGTATTACTTTTTGGCCACAAGATGGCGGCCATGAGTTTGTTTACATGACGTCACTCTAAGCGTAACACACGCTTAGAGTGACGCATCGGGGAGGGAACAGCCAGAAAAAGCACAGCTTCCGAGAGAAGCTGTCGCTTTTTCAGCGGGGGAGAGGAATCAGTGATCGGGCACCATAGCCCGATACATTGATTCCATGGCTACCGAATACGCGGCCGGGACGGTAGCGCGCATGGTTCCTGGACGTAGTTACTACGTCCAGGAACCAAAATAGGTTAAACAAGGTGTGTATGATGATCTGAAGATCTCAGACTATGCATGCATTTTGCAGGAATGGATCTTTTGCAGGAACAGATCTTTTGCAGATAATGATCTTTTGAGTGTGTACGGGCATCTTTGTGTGCAGCATCTTGCAAAGATTTTATCTGATGGGGAGTGCAGCTCCATAGAATAGACTGTGTAGAGTATGGCTCTCATACTACATGGAATGGGGTAAAATTGGTCTGTGATCTTGCCTTTTCCAAAGACTTTTATCTCAAGTGTGTATAAAGCATTAGACTAGACTAATATTTTAGATTTGATCAGGGAGTTAATAGTGGCAAGAAACACTGATTCAAACCCATACCTTTTTATCTTCCTTACACTAGTTAGTACATTCTAACTTAAGGTTTATGGAATAATTGGGAGTTCCATCTGTTTATTTGGAATAAGTGCCTGTTTTATAATACACGAAAGCTACCCCATTATAGATTAGTTATGGGCTAAAAGATTTAGGCAGCATCCATTGGCCAAAAAGTTATATGTGTTTATTCACATTGGGGTACTTTATACACAAGAAAGTTCTACCTATCACCACTGCTGCTGCTTCCCTCAGAATACACATCGCTGCGAGCAAGTCTCTAGAGTAGTGTTCTCCCATTAACCATATTGGAGCTTAATTACAGCAGCAAACATATTTTTGCCTTCACACAAATTGTGCCTCGACAAAGGGGCACTACATGGCTCCGAAAAATTTACTATATGTTTTATATGGAACCAATATTCACCTTGGATGTGCCAGCTCTTTTTGATCGATCATGAGATCAACCTTCTTCCCATAACGTAGAGTCTGTCCCTCTTGTTATCACTGGTGGGGCAGCCCTGGGGTCATGGCCTGGTGGGCACCAGGCAGGCAGAAAAGTGTTCAGTCACCCCGAGGGGTAATGGTCCATCATCCTTTGTGGGGTGCGCTGGTGAAAACCCAAGCTCACTTAGACTCCATGCCACAGGTGTGCCCTCACCAATCACTGCTGCTGAGAACAACAGGATCCTGACACACACATATCTCATCAGGTCATGTGTAACCTCAAACACACTTTAAAGAACAAACAATGCAGGCAAACAGAGATAATTGAGGGAAGCTCATGTGCTTGGATTCCCCCACTCTAAAATAAATTGAAAAAAATAAATAAATAATGTCTACTGGAAAAGATATGAAAGTGTCAAACAGTAAATGAAACATGAGACATTTGCGGATTAATATATTTTATTGATTTTAATGATGTGTTTGATTTTAGAAGCAATTCAGATTTTGACCTCAAGTAACTTTAGTTAATTAAATTATATTAGTCAAAAGAAGCTCACTGCTCAAAGGCAGGATTCTACTTGTTGGTGCGTTTCTTTGCAGAAAATTCAAAGTGAAGCTGCTTTTTGATCCACTCATGTGCAATGTTTGAACTGAATGCAGGTTCACTTTATTTTAGTGCACTTCAGCAGAAAAGTTCCAGCAATATTTCAATGCGAAACTCAACATCTTAATCTAAGACCAATTAATCCAAGACCAAAAAATTAAAAGGACAGTCAATGGCCCAGTGCACACCAAAAACCTCTAGCAGATCCTCAAAATGCTAGAGGTTTTTCAAGCAGATTTCAGATTCTAGGAATGTTTAGAGACGTTTTCTAAACATGCCTAGTGTTTTTTGGAGAGTTTTTGTGTAGCAGATTACACATATTGTTACAGTGAAAGTTGTTACTGAACAGCTTCTGCAACAAAAACACCTGGAAAACAGCTCTGATCTAGCGTTTTTCAGAGCAGTTTTCCACTTTCCTATACTTTAACATTGAGGGAGAAACGCCTCAGAAATCTAAAAAATTCTGCACGACAGCAGTTTGCTTTGGTGGAAAAATTAACAGCTCTGGTGTGCATCATCCCATTCACTTTCATTAGCCAAGCAGTTTTCCCCCTGCAAGCCTTTTTAAAAAACGCTTCAAAACCACTCTGGTGTGCACCAGCCCTATAAGCACGAGCTGCCAATCATTGCGTCTAATTGGCCACACCTGACCTTTACTCCTGTCAGCTACATCTTCAGATGTGTTGGTGTTTAAATTTGGCAACATGTGGCTCCAAACCAAAACAACTGCATTCAGCTCCATTTCAGTACAAAACAGCAGGATAGGTGTGTTTCATTTCTATGAAATCCCCCTTATCCTGCTTTGCAAAGCTGAATGCATGTATTTGGAGTCCAAACCATGTGGTACCAAATTTGAACACCAAACATATCTTAATTGAAAACTGGAGAGAGCATCTTACACCCCTCTCCCTCTGTACATATCAGCAGATGGCTGGAGCACAGTATTGGCTCAGCAAAAGTGGAGATTGTAGTTTCCTATAAGAAGTATTTAGCCCAACCACAATTTCCACCGCAGTCTACCTATAGCCATCTCTTGATATGTGCAGAGGGAGAAGCTTCAGATTCTCGCATCCATATAGGGAAAGGCAAGTGCAAATCAGATGGTAGCAGTTGGAAACACTGACTGGCAACTCCCAAGTAAAAACTGCCATGCATTGTTTGGATGAGGAGAACCTGGCAATAGGATGATCAAACTTTACATTATGAGAGTGTACCTTTTTACTGGAGTTTTTTCAAAGCAGAATATGCAAAAAGAGACATCATCTTGTTTAACACAGCTTTAAGAGTATTTTTCGGGCCAATCTGAAAATCTCACCGGATACAATAAGAATCTCTGGGGTAGATTCTTGCAGGATATAACCCCGATCTACATTGAAGTACCACTGTTTTAGTAAAAAGACTTTCTATGCAGAGTTTCTCTTTAAGTTGAATTTTTCTTAGAGAGAAATAGAGACATTGTTAGAAGCACAATGTTCAGTAGAACATTTTGTGTGTCTTCCACAAGGCCGGAGCACGGTATCAGCTCAAGATGTACCGGCATCCAGGTGGCAGCGATGTAAACATAAAATGTTTTCATATTTACTAGAGTTAAACAAAGGCCAGGGAACAGAAAACAAAGCTTTCCTAAGAATAAGGGAACAGGTCACTGGAAAATGCGATTTTCTAGTGCATGCGCAGTAAAGATTGTGCTGGTCAATCCATCACATGCTCCGGCCAGCCTATGGCAGGCTGAGTATATGATTGGCAGTGGACTCCACCCACAAGGGGTGGATCCCAGGGTTAACCCTTGACTGGATTTTTATAAGGAACGAATGGTCTCTGGGGAATTACTCTTTCTACTTCCTGACTTATACTGCTAGGCTCTTCTAGCTTATAATTTCCTGTCATCTGTCTGTATGCTGTACATAGGCCTAAATGCTGTCTTAGGGCAATGTAGCATAGATGTTTATAAGAGGAAGCATGGGCTATTCATAAGGATTAGTTTAAGTGCCGGAAATGCTTATGGCTTACTAAAGATTGATTGCTTCACTGAGTTGATGAGCATGTAACAAAGATAGCGAATGCACACACCTGTATATCTGTTTTGCAGAATAAATTCCTTAAAGCTTGAGACTTTTGGAGTCCACTTTTGAGATGAGATTTCTGCCGGCTATGGGAATGTCGTATCGCTGGTTGCAGCTATAAGCCAAGCTCCTGGTGCCGAACCGAAGCTGTGTTGTTGCTCATAGCACCCATCAAATATTACACCCCTTTCCCATTGAAGCAATCCTCAGAGATGTAATTTTTATCAAATGCATATGCGCTGCTTGCTGCAGTTGTCTTGCAATCACATTTAAAGCGGACCCAAACCAAAAATATTTTTTAATTCAAAATATTTAGTTGCACCACTCTGACACATACAAAGATAAATAAACACTCCTTCAAGCCTATGAGCATTTCAGTGCATGCTTTTCACCCTTCTCTTTTATAACTAGGGTTATACAGGTGGCAGCCATTAGCAATTCCTCCTTTGCTGGACACCATCTACTTCACCAGTTTGCCGGATTTTTTGCCGGCAATGTGAAAGGAAGCGAGGGGTTTCTCCAATAAATGTAAAATATGTTATATTTGTCATCATGCAACTGAACAAAAGGCTGCTATTTATTAGAATTTAGAAAATAGATTTTATTTCTTAAATCTTGTATTTTTAATTTGGGTCCACTTTAAAAGGTACAGTCTATAAGAGTGCACACAATATGCATAGCAAGCATGAAGGTCCATCCCTCATCTCCTCAAAATCGCAATCACACAGTACATAATGATTGCACAGGAATTTGTGTTTCGAGAAAGATTAAAATTGCAAATATAATTTGCAGTGGAAAAGGGGCTCCATGTCTCTTTGATTGTAAACCTTGCAGCACTAAGTCTTCCTCTCTTTATGTACTAGGTTTTTATGCCTGTTTCCTACTCCTCCTTTTATTTTACTGATTTACTGAACAGCATTGTGTAATATGTTAGTGTTGCAAAATAAAGGACCATTATAACAGTCATTTATGTTTTTCAAATTCTTTGTCAATTAAGTCCGGTTTTTGCCAATGGTTGATTGGGCAAAGTGAAAACACTTTGTTGACATAATTCTAAGGCACTGAATCCTCATTTTAGTTGTCTAGATTAAGGCATGTAACCAATAAAGCCAGCTGGTATCTACTCTTATGCTCTGATTTATTTTCAGTCACAGTTTGGCATCACAATGCCCCTTTATTGTTGACTGAAAGCCACTTGTGAACAGATGTACGTCGCACATTTTTTCTAAATACACACTACATTTATATGACATCTTTTGCATGTAGAAAAAAAGACTAAAAGAGAAGATCCAACTGTGAGCTGTATAAACTTGACACAACAAAATACATTCTAACAAATTTGGTTAGACTTTGCAGTTATTGGTTTGTAAAAAATGTTTGGAATCATGTATGATTTTTGTTCCACTTCTCACGTGTGCACCACTTTGTATTGGTCTTTAACATGGAATTTCAATAATATTGGTTCAGGTTTGTGGCGGTAATGTGACAAAAATGTGGAAAACTTCAAGGGGGCCGAACACTTTTGCAAGCCACTGTATATACAGGAGGGACTGGCCAAGGTTCCCCTCTGTGATTGCTTGCTTAGGCTGGGAGCCCTCTGATTGGCTCAATGACATCATGGACGTAATCTCCATGGTTACAGTACCCGGATTCGGATATCCGACCAGTATCCGTGGATATCCAGGTATGCAACCAAATATCTGCAGTTTGCTGTACAGATTTGGGGCCAGGTATCCGGAATCCGAATCCGGTCGGATTGCTGAAAAATGTTCAGATATCCAGGTTACACGGATATCCGGAATCCTGATGAGCAGCACTGGTATCAGATGAGTATCTAGTCCTACAGGCATAAGCCAGATCTGTGAGCCGAAATGTAAAGTCTGTGGGTAAACAATGGTGATAAGCTCTTGGAATCACAACAGTTCCAATTTTCGCACAGGAATTCAGCCATTCTGAGGAAAAACGTGAAAATTGTAAATAACTGTTTCAAATACCGTGTTCCATTCTTCCAATGCAAAAAATAGCGTCAGAAACAATTTTCAGCAAACACAGCATTAACACAATGGCTGGGAATGTGAATTTGGCTTCTAAAACAAAAATTTTCAGACCATAGTAGTGTCAACAAAATGGTCACCAAGGATTTCCTGATCCCTGGAGGTTGCGATAAAGTCAAGTTGTAGATTGACTTTTTTTTCATGAATGGGGGGGGGGGGGGGGTGTTAGGGGACCAGGGAATCCCCTTTTGGTTCCTTGATCCATGTGTAAAACTGCTAATTCTGACATTCAAAAGTGGCCTCCAGGGACGAGGGATTCCTCGGTCGCCATCACCATTTGACAAAAATTCTTATTTCAGAAGCCAATTTTATGTGTTCCTATTCTCTGCAATACAGATGCAGAGGCTATCTGACTATTCAGTGCCGGAAGTTTGTTGATTTACGTGGGAGCTCCTTAGAGAGTACTGGCGTTGGATCACTTCTGAGAATACTTGCCCAGGATTATCCAAAGGTAAATATTCATGGTTAATCCTCCTGGTCCACCAGCATCTTCAGCCATGTCAACCTCTGCTGTCCTTGCTCCCTCTCAACCACCCTTAATTCCGCCACCTCTCACCTTGAGCAGTTCCCACTCATCATCTGCCCACAACCACAGCAGTCAGCTCTCTGTCAAGGAATTTTTGGAGTAGAAGAAGCCAATGTCTCCGAGTCACCACCTTACCTGGCGTCTGACAGCTGGTTTGGCAGAACTGTTAGCCTGCCAGCCTTTACCATTCTACCAGGTGGAGTCTGAGGCCTTTAGAAAATGTGTTGCCATTGGGACACTGTAGTGGAAGGTACCGTTCAGAAATTTATTTTCCAAAAAGGCAATCCCCAACCTGTACCTTCATGTGGAAAGACAAGTCGCGGCATCTCTAGCACACAGTGTTGGGGCAAGCGTCCATATGACCACTGAGGGTCTGCAAAGCACTGTCAGGGCAGGTAATATCACGTACACTGCGCATTGGGTCAACCTGTTGACAGCTGCCAAGCGTGGCTGTGCTGTGTAGCGGAATTGGTGACACAGATATGGCTTGCAGGCAGGCCTGCTGCCACCTCCTCTTGTCCTCCTACTTCTTCATCTTCTTTGCTACCCTCCTCAGGCTGGGTCCTCCTCTTCTGCGGCTTTCTCTACAACTACTACATCACCCCCAGGTCCCCACAGCCTATTCCACATCCCAGGTAGGACGGTATCAAGCCATCTTGGGGATGACTTGCCTGAAAGCAGTGAGTCACACCAGACCAACACTCCTGGCCGCTCTGATCAAACAGGTGGCTCTTTGGCTGACCCCACACCAACTGGAGATTGGCAAAGTTGTGTGACAATGGAAACAACCTGTTGGCGTTAAATTTGGGCAAGTTAACACGTGCCCTGCATGGCACATGTGTTGAATCTTATTATACAATGATTTGTGTGTAAGTACCCAGGCTTACAGGAGGTCCTCCACCAGTGCAGGAAGGTGTGTGACAATTTGAGGCATTCCTACAAGGCCATGGTGCGCTTTTCAGAGATTCAGCGGGAAAAGAATCTGCCAGTGAGGCACTTGATTTGCGACAGCCCAACTCACTGGAATTCAACACTTCTCATGTTCAGTTGCCTGCTCTAACAAGAAAAAGCCATCAATGATTATCTGTACAACTACAGTGGTAGGACAGGCCCTGCGGACCTTGGGATTTTTTTTGCAGCATTACTGGAGGCTCATGCACATTGTGCAATGCCTGCAGGCTCATGCATCCACTTGAAGAGGTGACAAACCTGGTGAGTCGCAGTGAAGGCACCAATAGCAACCTGAACCGATATGAGTTCTTCCTGAAGCGTGCCCTGCAAAGAGTGCTGGATCAGGCCGTAAAGGAGTGTGACCAGGAAAAGCTGTGGGCACCATCACCACAACCAGACTTGTCATCTACACCTGCTGTACTTGCAGGAAGGAGTTGTCTGAAGAAGATGAGTCAGAAGACAAAGGTGGCTTTGAGAAGGCAGATGAACAACTGCAACAAGTGTCCCAGGGGCCTTGCAGTCAATATTCAAGCACCTGTGGTGTTGTACATGGCTGGGGAGAGAAGGAAGAGCATCTGGCTGGGGAGAGGATGAAGAGCATCTGGCTGGCTCGGCATCCAACCTTGTGCAAATGGCTTTCACAATTTACCATCAAACTTCTCTTTTGCCCAGTCTCAAGCATCGTGTCAGAGAGGACCTTCAGCATAGCAGGAGGGATCGTCACTGACAAGAGAAGTCGCCTAGGTCAAAAAAAGTGTTGATTATCTCACCTTTATTAAAATGAATTAGGCATGAATCTCGGAGGGCTACCGCCTGCCCGAAGACTTGTAAGTAAGTCAGTGCCTTCCCAGAATCTCTGCACGCCGCATGAGTGACTGATTTTTCCACCACCACCAGCAGGGTCCAGACCAGGACTCCAGGACTCAACAGGTGGATCCTGAATTTTTAAGGTTCAAAATATTTTTCTGGCATTTATGCATAGGCACTAGATCAAAGGACACCATAATGGTGTGTCAGGTAGACTGCATTATATTGCCTGCCAGGTAGGCTGCCACAGTGCTGTAATTCGTAATTGTAATTTAAAAAAAAATTGATTTGAAATGTAAATAACATTCTCATCATGCCTATAGTATGCCCCCTCCCCCCCCCAAAAAAAAACACAGCCATTCTACCCATTCAGGAAAATACCAATTTAGTAAGGTTTACTAGTTTATTTTTGTAATTGAAAGATCCATTCCACAGTAGGTAATTTTCTTTAAATACTTGGTATAGATGGTGCAATTTTGACACCGAGCTATATGACCGACTTCAGGACACATGAGAATAAACAAGACCTTTCAAATGTTGCATACTTGGTCATTACTGTGGTTAAGTGGCATGATCTGTTAGGCCTGGTGCACACCAAAAACCGCTAGCAGATCCGCAAAATGCTAGCAGATTTTGAAACGCTTTTTCTTCTTTTTCTGTAGCATTTCAGCTAGCATTTTGCGGTTTTGTGAAGCGTTTTTGGTGTAGTAGATGTCATGTACTGTTACAGTAAAGCTGTTACTGAACAGCTACTGTAACAAAAAAATGCCTGACAAACCGCTCCGAAGTGCCGTTTTTCAGAGCGGTTTGCGTTTTTCCTATACTTAACATTGAGGCAGAAACGCATCCGCAATCCAAAATCTGCAGCAGCCCGGGAGTATGCGTTTCTGCAAAACGCCTCCCACTCTGGTGTGCACCAGCCCATTGAGATACATTACCCTAGCGGATCCGCACCCGCAAGCGGATTGCAAACCGCAGCAGAACCGCTCTGGTATGCACTAGGCCTTATTTACTTTCATTTAATGTATAATATGACACACAAGAAAACTCTGCAAGTTCAATTTTTAAAGCAGTAAGGGAAGGTAGTGGGTTCTGAAAAGTTAAGATCACCATCAAAATGTCCTAATTTGGCTTCTGTGCTGAGTCATTATTCCAGTAATATGTGGGTTATCCCTATTTTTGGGGCAGCAGTTCTAAGGAAAGAAAAAAAGATTATGGGAGATAGGGGACATCCGTGGAGAGTGCCATTATAAATATTGAATGGTTTGTTGAGCTGATAAACTATAGATGGTGGACAGACGATAGTCTTGAGATTTTATGATGTATTGCATATAGACAAACCTAGAAGAACAGAGGCTATTCGGCAACCCCCAGTTCCTCCATTATCTGAGGTCTCCAGAAACATTCAAATACTGCACTTTGTAGCTCAGGGCTGGCCTTCAAATTGGAGGCCCAAATTGACAGATATAGAATGTGCAGTGTTAGATAAGATTTAGTGAGATCGATATTGGTTATCTATAAATTACTTTTACCCAATACTGTATAAGGGGTGAGAAAAAGAAATATCAAATTGACTGGGACAGAGACCTAGGGTGTGAAATTACCGACAATGGCAACCAATATGTAACGATTTTGGAACTTTCTCCGCGAGCAGCGCACAACACGTGCGCTGATACGGCGGAAATCCTCCACAAGCGTATAATTGCAGGCACCCAGCAAAAGGTGCTACGCACCTGTAGAGGGAAATTCCTGTCGGCAGATGGTGCTGGGGAGTGCAGAGGAACCAATCCTCTGTACCTCCACAAATGCCAGACAGGAATTGTACGAAGCGCAGAATGCAATCGGAAGAGAAGCGATTGCGAATGAGAACGAGCAAAGGGACAGGTTGTATGTGTGTGCGCCAATCTAGTCGCCACCCCGCGACCGCGCACACACAACAGCAGATACGAAACAGAAACGCAACCACAAGAAAGGCGATTGCCAGAAGTGACACAAGGCAGATCAGAACAGAATACGGGGATAGCAAAGGCACAGCAAATCATATAATGAGGAGATGCGGAAAATAACAAACGCTAGCTAACCGCGAACACCGCACTCATTCGCAACAGTGCACGCGGTTATGCGCGGTCTCCACGTGATAAGCACAATAGAGACAAGCACGCCTAACTACCCATCGACAGACAAACATGAAACAGAGGACGCGAGCGCCTGCTCAACGGTTACCTCACCGAGCCTCCAGCAAGCGCTCATAGCTGACAAGACAGACACACGAAAACAGGAACAAGCGGGAGATAGGATCCACAGCACTAGCGAAAGTGACTGGCGCGATCCAGAGAGGCAGAACAGAAGGATCCACAGCACTAGCGCGAAGCGAGTGTGATCCAGGGACAGAGTAACAGAACAGAAGGATCCACAGCACTAGCGCGAAGCGAGTGCGATCCAGGGACAGAGTAACAGAACAGAAGGATCCACAGCACTAGCGCAGGATGCTAGTGCGATCCAGAGAGGCAGAACAGAAGAGATAGCTGGTAGCAACCGCTGCACCAGCTATGCTCCAAGAACAGAGATCAGAACGATTTCCTGACGACCACCGTTGGGACCGGACAATCGCAACAGACAAACAAAACAGATAAACAATCCTAACTGCACTAGGGAACCTGCCTAGCACAGTTTCCAGGAATTACTCTAAGCTGATCTTCAAACAAAGAGCATGGCTGACACTCTCCAGAGTGTTTCACAGGAAGACTCCTTATGAACAGCCAAGCATTGTGGGAAAGACATAGTACTTATAGTACACGCCTTCAATGACTGTGGCTAGGCAATTTGCATGACAACGTATGCAAATTCCTCAGCAAGCACAAGCTGCAAAACTGACAGAAGCTCTTCTTTACAGAGTCCTGCAGCATGGAAACCTACACAATGGCCAAAAAGCTGCCTGCCTGCACAGGCAGCTGAGCAAATCATCACACAATATGGATGAATACTGCTAAATGCTCTTGAAATACCTTCCCTTCCTAACTGAAACCGCTCTCAAAGTTATATTTTGAACTCCTCTAGAAAATGTAAATCCAAAAAATCTCTATCCAATTTATACTTTAGAGGGTGTTCTGACACAGGCAATTTCCTCCATAAATGGTGGACATGTCCCAATGTTCATGCCCTTTCGTCTAAACTATGGAAATTTGAGGGGAAAAAAAATGTATGGCCTAACTATGGAAATTTGGGGCAAACACTCACAGCCTTTTCCACCATCTTCATTGCTCAAAATTGGTCCACATAACCTCACAGCTTTGGAGAACACACTTTACCAAAATTCTTACAGCCAGTAGTTCACATATTGCCTAATCTTGGCTATCCACAAAACTATTCTGGTTAAAGGACTTCCGAGGCCAAAATTAAGAAACTCACACTGTACCTTTTATTAGCAGAATCCACGGAGGACGTCCTGCCCGTCCTCCACTCTGTTCCACCATCATTGCAGGTCTTTCCGTTCCCCTATGGCTTGGCCCGACCCCACCGAATGGGTCGCATCGATTCCACCTCTAAGATGGCCGCCGCCATGCTCCGCGGCTGCGCAGTACGCTTTGCACTTGGGGAGTATGCCGGGACCTAATACGCGATGGGAGGCGGGCAATAGGCTGCGCCGTCGCGCTAGCGGCAAAGCGTACTGCGCAGCCGCGGAGCATGGCGGTGCCCATCTTAGAGGTGGAATCGATGCGACCCGTTCGGTGGGGTCGGGCCAAGCCATAGGGGAACGGAAAGACCTGCATTAATGGCGGAACGGAGCGGAGGACGGGCAGGACGTCCTCCGTGGATTCTGCTAATAAAAAGGTAGTGTGATTTTCTTAATTTTGGCCTCGGAAGTCCTTTAAAGAGTAACTGTCAGGCTGCAGAAGCTAATTTAAACCTCTATTCTCCTGTGTTAAACAGTTTAGAAGGAAGCCAAAAAGCCATTAGTGAAGATAAAAATCTCAGTTACCTTTGATGTGTGCTTATCAGAAAAGCTGTTAGACCTAAGAGGATGCAAGCCGCATACTATACTGCAAAGCATTCTGGGGCCCTCCCCTCGGCTGCTAATGAGACGTTACAGCAGCTTGTAATCAGTCCAGCGCGTAGCACTGATAAATCTCCGGGCCGGGTACACTGCAGTAGAGTTGAGCCGAAATTACTTACCTGTCCCTTTAAATAAATGATCCCACGCAATATCCTCGGAAATGTTCTATCAGTTACAATGTAACAAAGTTATTACAATGTAACAACTTTGTTACATTGTAACTACGCCGCACCCGACGTCACTCGCCGCTCACCCGCCGCATACACTTACGCGTCCTTGCAGGACGCCAAGTCCCCGCCGGCTCCCGCTGTCCACCCCGCCCACATCTGTCACCCACATGTCACCCACATGTAGGTGACATGTGGGTGACATGTGGGAGAGGCGGGGAGGGCAGCGGAGCCGGCGGGGACTTAGCGTCCTGCACGGACCCGACAGAGCTCTGAGCTATATAGCTCAGAGCTCTCTAAGCATCTTTGTATTTGGGCTCCAAGGAGCCCCATTGGTCCTTAGCAGACCAATGGGGTTCCTTCAAATCAGAAGGAACCCCATTGGTCTGCTAAGGACCAATGGGGCTCCTTGGAGCCCAAATACAAAGATGCTTAGAGAGCTCTGAGCTATATAGCTCAGAGCTCTGTCGGGTCCGTGCGGCGGGTGAGCGGCGAGTGACGTCGGGTGCGGGGTAGTTACAATGTAACAAAGTTGTTACATTGTAATAACTTTGTTACATTGTAACTGATAGAACATTTCCGAGGATATTGCGTGGGATCATTTATTTAAAGGGACAGGTAAGTATTAATGGTTAATTAAGAATATTAAAGGACTTTTTTCGTGGTTATGTTTTTTGTTCAATTAAAATACTTTTTCTATGTGTTTGTGTGTTTATTTACTTTTAACTCTTAAAGGAAATGGGTAAGGGGTACAAGTACCTCTATACTCATTTCTCCTGGGAGGGGGGGTGGGCATCTGGGGGACCCCTTTTTAAAGGGGACTCCCAGATTCCACCATGAACCCCCCACCCAGGAAATCGCGGCCTCCACCTCCACCGCCCATCGGAGGTGGAGAAGAGCCCCTTGTCCTTGGATTGGACAAGGGCTCGGAGGGGGAGGGGAAAGCTTGGCTGCCCCTCCCCTTCCGAGACCCCCCAATCCATGGACCATGCGGGCTGGTATAGTCAGGGTGCGGAGCCCCACGCGGCCGGTGCTCCGCATTCTGGCTATCCCAGCCTGCATGGGGGACAAGGGGTTAAAGAGGTCTGGGAGGGGGGACCCCACGTCGTTTTTTTTTATATTTCCCACACTCAGAACGAAGTAAGTAAAACTCTTCCCACTTGGGGGAATCTATGAAAATAATACACTATTGTTACCTGTGCAAAAAAACCTGACATTTTCCGCATTTAAAAGACATTTTTGCCCTTGAAACTTAAAAATTGATTTTCTCAAAAACTATAAGGTCTTTTTGAATTTTTTTTCCCTCTTATTCCCACTGATCCCCTTAATATACCCTAGGAATTTGGTGTTCCTAAACTTTAAGCAGGCTTTGCTATTAACCGTTAAAGTCGGCGGGTTTTTAAATGTATACATTTTTACTTTGAAACTTTAAGATCGATTTTCTCAAAAACTATAAGGTCTTTTTGAAAAAAATGTTTTCCTCTTATTCCCACTGATCCCCTTAATATACCCTAGGAATTTGGTGTTTTTAAGCAGGCTTTGCTATTAACCGTTAAAGTCGGCGGGTTTTTAAATGTATACATTTTTACTTTGAAACTTTAACATCGATTTTCTCAAAAACTATAAGGTCTTTTTGAAAAAAAAAATTTTCCTCTTATTCCTCCTGATCTCCTTAATATATTCTTCAAATTTGAGGCTCTTAGCATTTAAGGGGGCTTTGCTATTAACCCTTAAAGTCGGCGGCTTTTTTATATTATACGGAGCGTTACGGTTTAACGCGAAATTATGGTAGCGTTTAATGCGAAATTACGGCATGAACAAATACCCATTGTAATGCGAAAATTACGCGAAAATTACGCTTACGCGAAATTTCGCAAAATCCTTCTTTATTACGATTATGTACTTACGGCCATAATCGTAATTACACTAATTACGCGAAATTTCGCGAAATCGTAATTAGGTCATTACGCTCATCTCTACACTGCAGGAGTCAGCTATTGTTCCTAGCCACATGGCTCATTAATATTCACTGCACACTGTGTTATTCAGTACGAGCTTTTCTGTGATCAGGAAGCAGGCAGGACATGACGACACATTTGACAGAAAAACATGGAACCTGCCATGAGCTGTCAGGAGCATCAATCTCTGCATATACTATATAAAAATTCTGTGAAGTACAAACGTGGACAGTGAAATGCATATGTAATGTAAGTACAGCCAATCTTTAGCTACTGATATATGTGTTTATTTTCTCTGAGACCTTATACCTAACAGCTCCTCTTTAAAGAGAAACAAACCTTTGAGATAGAATAGGGGGGGGGGGGGGGGGGGGGGGTATGACCCGATTGAGCACAAACCTAATAAGTATGAAAATACAAAAAACTTTATTTAACACAAGCAATTATAGACATAAAATCACATGTCAGCAACCCACCTACCCAGCTCCCCCACCAAGCCCTGAAATCCCTCAGGCATCCCCTACAAAAACCCACGCAAAAGGTTAATGTGCACATGAATATTATCTCAGAGGCTGCGCAGCCAAACATATTCAACCAACAAAGTTCATATGAAAAAACGATGGAATTGCATTTAATGTTGCACTCAACTTTTGTCTCCAGGATCGATAGCAGAAATGTGAGCAATAATAACTGTCAGATAACCTCAACCCTCAGCCATGGGCAAACGCCTCAATGTATTTAGACACAATGATCACAGATCAATTTCAGATCAATTTCAGTGGCGACTATGTTGAAGCAAGGTATGGTCTGACACTGGTCTTTGTGAAAACGTAACAAACCACCGCCTGGGCAGCCGTACTCAGCAGACCTCACCATGTCAGTTTCTTTTAGCAATAAGCAATAAGCAATACCTGGCACCAGAAGCTCCAGTACACTGTGAAAAGTAGATTAAGCATGGCTTGTGTGCCCAAGAAGCAAGCAGGTACCATAGATATAGCCACTATGTCAGGCAAGCAGTCAGCATGCACTAGGCAAATATATGAGCAGGTCCAGTGTAAGCTGTGTGGCAGACACCAACTTGTAACGCGCACATATACAGTGCAGACAGCTGCCATTAGTATGAGCAGTTTGAGCACCAAACACACAGCTCAATTGCCAGCTTGGTTGCCCAGCTGGGCTCTTACGGTTTCCAGATAGATGAATTCAGAGTCCCCGAGTGGCTGGGTGGAGGAAAGGAGGTGAGGGCATTCCCAGGATCAGGAGGAGCAGAGCAAGCGGGAGGGTGCCGCCATGACAGAGGACGGCGTCCTCAATCGATTTTGCTGGCTCTCTCGGCTTCTTTAGGAGGCGTCTTCCCATCTGAGACACTCTGCCTATGTGCCCACCGCTGCCCAATGCAGCCGCACCATGTGGCCAACTCCGCCCCACCTGTGTGCCAATCGAGCGAGGGGCGGGGCGGGCAGACACAATGGACACGCCGACAAATGGCGCGCCCTGCAAGCCCTGCCCCCCCCCGCACACTGGCCCCCAGGAGGGGGCGGAAGAGGCCACACATATGCAGGGCAGCAAGATCTGACGGCGGTGCACACCAGGCAGGCGCACCAGATCACAATGGATACTCAATTCAAAAATATCAGTAAAATTCACCAAACTGAAAAATTGCCCAAAAAATGTATATAAAAATTGTGCAGCGGCTTAACCAACAATATCAAATTAATAAAAATGTTTTCCCCACAGACTAGAATCGACCAAAGGTCAGAGCCAGAGGTCAATTCCCAGGAGAAAAATCCATACCATAATGGAAATATTAATTTGCAATAAATGCAACATATAAGATAAGAAATGCCTTTTGTAGTGCACCGAGAGCTCCAGTAAGAAAAACGTAACCTCCAGACACATGGGGTGAAGCAAACGAGGACACAGGCAGAGAGCAAGGGACGCACAAGCTACAGTGGCAAAAAAGGAACATAACTGGTATTTTTATTCAGACCAGGATATCTAGTTGCATTCAAATCGAATATCCATCTGGCCTCTCTGCATCTGCATCCATCTGCAAGAGTAAGCGATCCATATTGCCTCCCCGTATGGAGCCATGGATTCTGTCTAACCGGACAAAACGTAAGGTTATCTAGAAAATTAACTATATTTGTTTAAATGAGTTTCTCACAGGTTTGACCTTAGAAAAGGTAAAATCCTTCCTCTCCATTTGGAATCCCTGGTTGAAGTCCTCTTATGGGCATCATCTCGCCACCATCTTTAGGTCCTACCACTGATTGTAGTACCTATCCCTATATGTCATTCAAGACACCTTATACTACATGAGTCTTATGCGTTTCCATTCTTCCCCCAATTGCATTACATTTAAAGGCCATCTATAAAACAACTTAAAGAGAAACTCTGACCAAGAATTGAACTTTATCCCAATCAGTAGCTGATACCCCTTTTACATGAGAAATCTATTCCTTTTCCCAAACAGACCATCAGGGGGCGCTGTATGAATGATATTGTGGTGAAACCCCTCCCACAAGAAACTCTGAGGGCCGTGGTACTCCTGGCAGTTTCCTGTCTGTGAACCTTGTGGCATTGTGGGAAATAGCTGTTTACAGCGGTTTCCACATGCCAAAAACCATGCAGCAGCTACATCACCTGCCAGCAGTAAAAATGTCACTATGTTACAAATGTCAGAATTTAAATCATGTATTTAAAAGATTTTACAATGGGCAAACACTGTGCAAATCATTTATACATAATTATTGTAAAAATGAAGAACTTTTTTGATTACATTATTTTCACTGGAGTTCCTCTTTAATGTTTAATGCATTATGCTACCCCAATTTCTTAATTTCCCAACTAAGCACAAATCTACATTTGGATGAGCTGTGTTATCTGCATAGGGAGACATTATTAATTTATGAATAAAAGTTAACATTTGGAATGTAACTAACCTTTATAAGCAAGTTATGTTTATTACTGGTGATACAATATCTTTCATGATATGTTACATTGCCTTGTTATTATTTGGAAATGTATGTATATTTTATAATCCGACTAGGCTTCAATAAATGCACTGAGAGTAAAAGAAATATTGAATGGTTTGGCCGAGAGTCCTTATGAGGAGATCACTTCAGGATGACAAGAGGAGAGGGACATAATTGCTTTGTGAATAAACCCCAAACAGCTAAATTTACTCAATACTTGGAACCCTGTCTAATGGTGGCCATACATGGTACAATTTTTTCATACAATCTTACCATTTCTATGTAATATAAGGGAACTGCCTAAATTATTCATCAATGTATTCACTTAATTTACCCTTATACTACATAGAAATGGTAAGATTGTATGAAAAAATTGTACCATATATGGCCACCATAACACCTACTCCGTTTCCAATGAGACAGAGGCCTCAAACCGAGGTGACATCAGGAGATAGACATGTGCATGTACAGTACCAAGCACACAATTTTTTTCTTTCTCCGCCTGAAAGAGTTAATAATCAGGTATGCAAGTGACAGTTTCTGTTCGGGTCGGGACCGGTTCGGACCGGGTCAGACTATAGCACAACCCTCACTGATAAGAAATTACAGCCATAAAACAATTTCCGGTTAGTAAATGGCTTCTCAGAGCAGGAAAGAGATAAAAGGATCAATAATTCATAGATCTGAGCTCTAGCATACGTCAAGGAAAGTGTCATTGAGCAGAGACAATGAAATCGTAAAAACCTAAAAACTAGATTTAAATATAAAATAAAACAGTGGGGTATCTAAAAAAAAAAAAAGTCATTTTTAGGAGAAGGAGGATAGATACAATTATTTTCTCATTAGTTTATTTTCACCTAGGATGTCCTTTAAAATCACTCGTTATTAGTATGCGTCCCTCGGAGAATTAGCAGAGATTTCTGTTAATAAAGGATACGGGTTTCGTATTGGGGACATACAAATTATCAATGTTATACACTGCATTGCTAATTTTCCTGGTTATCGTTACAGTGGTTTGCAAAAGTATTTGGCCCCCTTGAAGTTTTCCACATTTTGTCACATTACTGCTACAAACATGAATCAATTTTATTGGAATGCCACGTGACAGACCAGTACAAAGTGGTGTACACGTAAGAAGTGGAACAAAAATCATACATGGTTTCAAACATTTTTTACAAATCCATAACTGCAAAGTGGGGGGTGCGTAATTATTCAGCCGCCTGAGTCAATACTTCATAGAACCACCTTTTGCTGCAATTACAGCTGCCAGTGTTTTAGGGTATGTCTCTAACAGCTTTGCACATCTAGAGACTGAAATCCTTGCCCATTCTTCTTTGCAAAACAGCTCCAGCTCAGTCAGATTAAATGGACAGCGTTTGTGAACAGCAGTTTTCAGATCTTGCCACAGATTCTCGATTGGATTTAGATCTGGACTTTGACTGGGCTATTCTAACACATGGATCTGTTTTGTTTTAAACCATTCCATTGTTGCCCTGGCTTTATGTTTAGGGTCATTGTCCTGCTGGAAGGTGAACCTCCGCCCCAGTCTCAAGTCTTTTGCAGTCTCCAAGAGGTTTTCTTCCAAGATTGCCCTGTATTTGGCTCCATCCATCTTACCATCAACTCTGACCAGCTACCATGTCCCTACTGAAGAGAAACACCCCCAGAGCATGATGCTGCCACCACCATATTTGACAGTGGGGATGGTGTGTTCAGAGTGATGTGCAGTGTTAGTTTTCCGCCACACATAACGTTTTGCATTTTGGCCAAAAAGTTCCATTTTGGTCTCATCTGACCAGAGCGCCTTCTTCCATATGTTTGCTGTGTCCTCCACACGGCTTGTGGCAAACTGCAAACGGGACTTCTTATCCTTTTCTGTTAACAATGGCTTTTTTTCTTGCCACTCTTCCATAAAGGCCAACTTTGTGCAGTGCACAACTAATAGTTGTCCTATGAACAGATTCCCCCACCTGAGCTGTAGATCTCTGCAGATCGTCCAGAGTCACCATGGGCCTCTTGACTGCATTTCTGATCAGCGCTCTCCTTGTTCGGCCTGAAAGTTTAGGTGGACGGCCTTGTCTTGGTAGGTTTACAGTTGCGCCATACTCCTTCCATTTCTAAATGATCGCTTGAACAGTGCTCTGTGGGATGTTCAAGGCTTAGGAAATCTTTTTGTAGCCTAAGCCTGCTTTAAATTTCTCAATAACTTTATCCCTGACCTGTCTGGTGTGTTCTTTGGACTTCATGGTGTTATTGTTCCCAAGATTCTCTTAGAAAAACTATGAGGCCGTCACAGAGCAGCTGTATTTGTACTGACATTAGATTACACACAGGTGCACTCCATTTAGTCATTAGCACTCATCAGGCAATGTCTATAGCCAACTGACTGCACTCAGACCAAAGGGGGCTGAATAATTACGCACTCCCCACTTTGCAGTTATTGATTTGTAAAAAAATGTTTGGAATCATGTATGATTTTTGTTCCACTTCTCACGTGTGCACCACTTTGTATTGGTCTGTCACGTGGAATTCCAATAAAATTGATTCATGTTTGTGGTAGTAATGTGACAAAATGTGGAAAACTTCAAGGGGGCTGAAAACTTTTGCAAGCCACTGTACATAATAATAACCATTCTCACTTTGATGTACAGCTATGGAATCAAATCAAGTATTGCACACATACTTTTTTTTCCTTTTCCCCATCCTCTAAAACACCATGGAAGATGAAGGGACTGTATTGCTGGGCACACACGGCTGGATTTCGATTCTCCCGCTCGATCGATTCCCTGCTCGATTTCACAGACAATTCTCTTATCTTCCGCTCATCTTTCTTATCTTTTTCCATTGTGTTCAATGCAGAATCGATGAAATGATCAGGCGGGAGATTGGACGTGTCGGAAATTATCTATCAAGCCATCTACATGGCTCAAAAACTGTATATTCCCAGCATAAGATGTTTAAAATTAGCATCTTACTTATTGAAGTGGGTTTCTTGTAGACATAAAATGTCTACCGTACTTTCTCTTCTTCAGCTGGTTTCCTTAACAGAAACCTTTATATGGGAGGGCCATCTAGATGTAAATCAGTGAAGGCGCTGTGCAGAACTAAGTAAATGAATAGGTGTTAGGCCAGAAACCCACTAGGAACGATTTTCTGAGTGTTTTGCAATTTGAAAACTCTTGCTAATGTAATGCTATGGGTGTAATCCCACTTGAGCGATTTGATTTTATAAAAATCCCCCATAGCATTGCATTAGCAAGAGCTTTTTCAAATCGCTAGTGATTAGAAATCGCTCCTAGTGGGTTTCTGGCCTTACAGATACTTCCATTTTACAGGGATCAATCTAGGACAAAATAAGTTCTTTCCATTTTAGACAAGGAAATCATAACATGTATGTGACCAACAATCATTTTGAATAACAGGCTGAAGTGAAAGTTCACAGTAGACTAAATTATCTTGCAAATTGTACCTGTCTCTACGCATAGGGCTTTCATCATAAGCAAGAACTAAAAACTAACGGCAAAAAATCTGCTATAAGAAAAAACAACAACCATTCAAGTACACTTAAAGCGGACCTGGGCTCTTTCACAGGAGACAAGAACAACAGAAAGAAAAATCCACTCTGTATTTATAGAGAACAGCCTGTCTTTTCTCCCTTCTCAGCAAGCAATGAGCTAGTGTAATTTGAGCTGTCAGTTGAGTCTGACAAATTCTAAGCATGTAAACACAGGAAGTTAACCCTTTCTCTGTTCTCCCGGGATACCAGGAAGTAACCACTCTGCACAGGAGTTGGCTGTAACACAGGAATGTTTTTCTTTAAGGGTTATTATGTTCCTTATCTTTTAGAGCAGAAAGTCAGTTCTGCGTTCAGGTCCACTTTAAAGTAAAGTGGTTATTTTATTTATTATTATTTTTATTTTACAACACTATGTTCTGCTACCAACCCTTGATATGAAATGAATCTTTAGCTATATGATTAAAGCCAACTTGGAAATGTTATAGTGTGACTTTCTATCTCTGTCCCCTAACCTATATTGATAGGTCACTTCTATTTTTAGAGATCTTGAAATATACTCATGAAGCATGCTTTGGAAATGATAGTTGTGATGAAATCTTTCAGAGAAAAAAAAAAAGTCTTTCAATAAGCAACCTAGCAACTAACACTGCTATCACTTGTAAACAGATTTAAGAATGTGTACAGGATTCCATTTTCTACTTGGTGTAAATATAAACCAATTAACAGTATCTAGGGTAAAGGTTGATAAGGGAAATCAATTCTAGATGTAGCTTTTAGGGGTCATCACACTGACCGGAATTTGACTCTGAAGTCAGAGCCAGTTGTACAGGCAAACACATAAAAACAATATTGATCTTTGCAAGTAAAGGATGCAAACATCCCTAAATGGCTATGACTAATAATGGTAAATACTTTCCATTGCTAATTAATAGCTTTTGCAATGGAGATAAGAGGCCAGCTGTCATACTTATTGAGCCAATAACTGTCTAGGTCAACAATTTTACCTGCTTGCATCCCACCCGACTGCAACAATAATGTTGGGCAGCATCATTTTTGCAATCTATGACTTTACATAAAACTGCATTAATTTGTAAAAGTTTTGTAATTTTTATTTTTTTTAACACCGGTTAATACAATTCTCGCGGGCAGCATGGTGGCGTAGTGGTTAGCTCTCTCGCCTTGCAGCGCTGGGTCCCTGGTTCGAATCCCAGCCAGGGCACTATCTGCAAAGAGTTTGTATGTTCTCTCCGTGTCTGCGTGGGTTTCCTCTGGGCACTCCGGTTTCCTCCCACATTCCAAAAACATACGGATAAGTTAATTGGCTCCCCCTAAAAAATTGGCCCTAGACTACAGTACTTACACTATATAATATAGACATATGGCAATGGTAGGGATTAGATTGTGAGTTCCTTTGAGGGACAGTTAGTGACAAGATATAGATATGTATATACATTGTACAGCGCTGCGTAATATGTCGGCGCTATATAAATACTAAATAATAATAATAATAATAATATAAAAACAGTATAGTTATAACTAGAGATGAGCACAGTGTTACTTGAACACCCTTCGGTCTGATTCATGGCGGGTTTGGCTTATAAGATCAGAATGTTCAGTGTTTTAAAGGGATCAACCCTGACCATCATTTAACTCACCGGGGAGGGGGAAAAAACAACTCACTGGGGAAAAAAATGGTGTCCGCATGTTACTAATGATGGAATTTGTGCACAGAGAGAAGCCGAAAGTTGGATCTCCCTATGCTAGGTAATCTCAGGAAATAGCTCACCCTATGGATTACCTAATTTCTTCCTTACAGGATCACTATGGATCTAGGGCTTAAATTTGACAATAGTTTTAATGAAAAAGAAACCATAGAGGGAAAGTTAGGGAGTGTTAACCTTACCCCAATGCCATGGCTAGAAAAGCTTTACAAGAGGACGTCCATAAATGGCTAGAGGGCAAAATAATCAGAGATCGCCTCCCCCAATGGAGCTGTGATTTTGTTTCAGCTTACACTAAATTGCCCTCCCCCAACCCCCCCCCCCCCCCCCCATCTAAAAGAGCCCACTTCCCCTAAACTGTGAGTACTGTACTAACCACATGGACTGTCCTATGGCCTGATACTTGGCATTCTAATAATCTATGGGGTGTTTGCACAAAGCATTAGTAAACCTGCATACAGGGCACTGCCATTTTACTATTACAAGTAGTCCCCGACTTACGAACGCCCGACTTACAAACGACCTGCCGATACAAATGGCATAAATTCTAGGTTTCCATGGAAACAAGTCACAATTTTTTTTTCTATTTTTTTTTCAAATTGAAAAAATGGCTTTTAAACTTATATAAGCATGTGCAGAGGGGCAGAGGTGACACGGAGGGGGACACTGGAGGCACAGAGGGGCACAGAGGAGGTACAAGGGGCAGAGATGACGCAATGTTCCGACTTAAGAACAGATTCTGCTTAAGAATGAACCTACAGTCCCTGTCTCGTTCATTAACTGGGGACTACTTGTACTAATGAGCATTACTAATTAGTGTTAATTTACCACTACTATTTGGTGTTACATAGGTAACCAGGTACCACACGCTATGTCAGTTTTAGCAATGCTTTATGCATATGCCTCTATGTATGTTACCTCTTAGGTCTCCATGTTCTTCAGATTGGCAAGGCAAAGCTCCCAATTATGCTCCCTGCTGAATGCTGGTTACTGTGCAATTTTTAATAATGACCTTTTTCTATTGCCCCTCAAACGTCTTGATTTGCCTATGTTATTAGATTTTGCATATTTTATGTGTGGTATGCCATTGGATCACTATTGTTTGATAGAATCTCCTGCTCAAACACTTCCTAATCTTAATTCTGCCCTCTTCTCTTATGTCCTCTTCCCCTCCACACCATTTTCCCCTTCTCTTTAGCCCAGATTTCCTCCTATCCTATGCCAAACCGCTGCTTACACTGTATTGCAGTGACTGTCAATGGTTTCCCTCTATCTTCTCTTCTTTCCTACTTTTAGGCAGTACTCCCTCTCTACAATTTCTTCTCTAATCAAACTTCTCTTGGAACATACCATGGTAGATTAAGTAGCTGCAGCCATAACTATTCATACTATAAGAGTTAAGCCTCATACTTTGTAGTACAAACTGACATCACTGAGATACTTTAACTAACTATTCATTCTTATCCAGTTCGGCCTTTCTGGACGAGCTTTCTCGTCCAGAAAGGCACTGCTGCTTTCAATGCGTGGTGCGCGCGACCGCAGCCCGCCGCTAGCCCCCCGATCAGTGAATGGGAATATAATTCCCATTCACCGATCTAACTTCCCCGCAGAAATACCGACGCTTTCTCTCCAGAGAGCGTGGTATTTCTGCCCCCAGGAAACAACTCCTCTGAATTTTGGTTCCTGGATGCGAGATCGTTCGCATCCAGGACTTTACTCACTGTGTAAAATAAGCAGTTTCCCTCCCACACCAAAAATTACCCACATACATTTTTTATTAAAAAAAAAAATACAATTAAAAAAAAAAAAAAACAACAACATCAATAGTTACCCAAGGGTCTAAACTTTTTAAATATACATGTCAAGAGAGTATGTTATTATATTATTTAAAATTATAAGCTTATAAATAGTGATGGACGCAAATTGAAAAAATGCACCTTTATTTCTAAATGAAATATCGGCACCATAAATTGGGATAGGGACATTGTTTAAATGGTGTAATTAACGGGACAGATGGGCAAATAAAATACATGGGTTTTAATTACGGTAGCGTATATTAATTTCAAACTATAATGGCCAAAAACTGAGAAATAATGATTTTCATTTCTTTCTTAATCTTCCTGTTAAAATGGATTTAGAAAAAAATGATTCTTAGCAAAATGTAGTACCCAAAGAAAGCCTAATTAGTGGCGGAAAAAACAAGATATAGATCAATTCCTTGTGATAAGTAGCAATAAAGTTATAGGCGAATGAATGGGAGGTGAACCTTGCTCGGATGCATGAGATTTTCGGCACTGCGGCGCTGAACCGGATAAACTGAAATTAATATGTCTATATATAAAATCCTAATTATCTGCATCCCTCATTTATCTACCCATGAAAGCCTATTTAGCATACATCAGATAGATTTTGAAAATATCCAATAGGTAGGATTTAACAGGTTTACCCTGTTAGCCTGTAACGTCAGTTAGCCGGATAGGGTAATTGTTAAATAGTGCAGAGCAGAATGGTATGGAGCTACTTTACCTGTGTACCATGTTATAGTGTTATTGAGTCCTATACCATACATCCTTCTCTCTCCTATTAATCCAATACAATTCACACCACCCTGAAAATGTGCCATCCTCAGTAGTTATGTACCACTTGATTACTACACCCACTGTTTCATTGGTTTTACATTTGAGATTAAAGTAAACCTGAGGTTAAACCTGCAAGAAAAAGATACTAGGTAGAGGGAAGCTCTGGATCTGGAAGCTCTGAAAGCTTTCTGTGTCTTCCTCACCGCTACCAGAGAATCTCTAGAAGCTTGCAGACCTGTTCCTCCTAATGCACGAGCGTCACTGTACTTTGTCCACACAAGTATGGCCATGCCTGTGTAGTATCAAGGAGGCTCTTGTGCACAAGAGGCCCCAGCTTACTGCACAGGTGCAGTTGTAATCATGCAGGTGGAGAACTTCTGTGCCCATACACGGCGGGGAGCATGGTCATGATAACATATGCAACAAATCTTGCAGGCTTCATGTAAGGTATCCTAAAAGCCATGGTCAAATGGGGAGTATGGCAAGGTGGTTCAGGGTTGTTCTGTGGTTTAAAGTAAACTTGAGGTGAAAATAAACATATGCATTCAACCTTTTCTTCTGAGTTTTCTCCTAAGGGTTCTTTTCGCTTCTTTTCATAAAATGCCTTTTAAACCACCAGCAGGCAAATACTCAAAATAATTTTGATAGTAATTTTTCACCTACTTTGATACTTTTTCCATTGCAAAGTGCTAAAAAAGTATTTTAAATTGAAGATGAAAAAGTAACTTCTAGGAGAAAACTCAAAAGAAAAAGTGAATTGCATATGGCGCTTAAAGGACTTACGAGGCCAAGTACAGTAAAAAAAAAAAGTTAGCTACCTGGATCATTGTAAGGCACAGAGGACGTCGTCCGCGCCCTCCGTGCCGTTCCGCCTGGTCCCCGGCTCCCCGCCGCTGAACAGCCCCCCGAACGGTCCCCGACTGCGCGGCCCGGGTCGGGCTCCCCAGCCTGTACCAAGATGGCCGCAGGAGCTGGCCGCGGCTGCGCAGTCCGCATAGCCGCGAGTGTGGCTGGGCAGCTCTAAGGCCAACCCCCCGATCACGTAACAGTAGCGTGGATCAGGGGGTTTTCCTCAGAGCTGCGCAGCCGCACTCGCGGCTATGCGGACTGTGCAGCCGCGGCCAGCTCCGGCGGCCATCTTGGTACAGGCTGGGGAGCCCGACCCGGGCCGCGCGGTTGGGGACCGTTCGGGGGGCTGTTCGGCGGCGGGGACCAGGCGGAACGGCACGGAGGGCGCGGATGGCGTCCTCCATGCCTTACAAGCTGATCCAGGTAGCTAACTTTTTTTATTTTTTTTTTACTGTACTTGGCCTCGTAAGTCCTTTAATGTCTACCCTCCAAGTTAACATTAACATAGATGCATATCCTGATTCCATCTTAGTGGCCCCAAATGTTCTCCATATGCATTACAGTATATTAACTACTTCAGGACCATAGGCTTAGTGACCAGGCTAGTTTTTACAATTCAGGCCACTGCAGCTTTAAGGGCTCACTGCAGGGTCGTACAACTCAGCACACAAGTGATTTCCCCCCCCCCCCCCCCCTTTTCTGCTCACCAACAGAGCTTTCATTGGTGGGCTCTGGTCGCTCGTGCAGGTTTTTTTAATTTATATATTTTTTTAAAATAAATTTGCCTCTTTTTATTTATTTTTTCCCCCCTCCCGCCAATGACAGTGATTGGCTGTCATAGGCATCAGCCTATGAGAGCCTATTGCTCTTGAGCCTCTATAGGGGACAGCCGAGTGACACTACGGTCCCCAGTACAGTGCTGCCATAGATCACAGCACTGTACAATGTAAAGAGAAAGCGGTTTCACCATCTAACAGTCTCCTAGAGATGATCGCCACGGAGCTCCGTCATTCAAGCTGAGATGCACGCGCATCGGCGTGCACGATCTTCTGCAAAACCCTGCAATGCTTTTTGGCATTATGCGGTCCTGGGGCTGACACCCTTCTGACGCCGACCGGCATTAGGCAGTCAAGAGGGTGTTAAGGGCCAAATCTGTGTAGAAAGAGCTCAATGGCAGAGAACTGGTGTTTACAGGGGGGGAATCAATGGTAAAGCAACACTTCTACATTCCTGCAAGTCTCAGCTATCTAATTGACCATCCCTGCTGCCTGGTCGTGATTGTCATGTCCAGGTGGCTGCAGTTGGGCTGCTGCGCACTCCCATGCCGCCCCCCGCTAGCCCTGAGATCAATGAATGGGAATATAGTTCGATCAATCTAAGTCCCCGGCAAAAAATACGGTGGGTCTCGCTTCCAGGACTAAAAAAAAAATCACTGTGGCCATCTTGTGGCCAAATAGTAACACTACATCTACATACATTTTTTAATAAAATAAACCCACATTATTACATTTAAAATTAACTGTTTACCCCCCACACCAAAAATTACCCAAATAACATTTTTAGTGGGAAAAAATATACATAAAAAAAATAAAAAATAAAACAAATAGTAACCTAATGGTCTGAACTTTTTAAATATGCATGTGAAGAGGGTATATTACGAACATTGTTTAAATTATAAGCTTGTAAATAGTGATGGATGCAAAACTGAAAAAATGCACCTTTATTTTCAAATAAAAATGGTGTAATAAAAGACAAATGGTCAAATAAAATACATAGGTTTTAATTATGGTAGCATGTATTATTTTAAACCTATAATGGCCGAAAACTGGGAAATAATTTTTTCAATTTTTTTCTTAATATTCCTTTTAAAATGCCTTTAGAAAAAAATAATTCTTAGCAAAATGTACCACCCAAAGAAAGCCTAATTGGTGGCGGAAAAAAAGCTGTAGATCAATTCATTGTGATAATTAGTGATAACGCGAATGAATGAGAGGTGTAAATTACTCTGTTGCATAAGGTGAAAAATCCTTGCGGGCTGAAATGGTTAATGATGATGAAAACAAATCCCTAGGGGCACCTCCAGTGGTTTATTTTAAACAGTACTATTAATATTATACACATGTATATGACTACTCAATGTAGGGGAACTTAAAACAAATTAATATAAAAACAAGAACAACGAGAGCCCAATATAGTGTATTGAATAACGTTGAAAATTAAAGTGTAAGAAAGAGACTCATAAACAAGTGTTACCTTCCAGGCAACCACTGTACTTTCAGGTGAGGAGATTAGACCTGTCCTCACTCAGGATCAAGAAGTCGCTCTCTGTAGATCTGAAAGAAAGGGGTCTTAGGTCAACCCTCCACCAGAGGTGGACACATAAGTACTAGAGAACAGAGGTGCCAGCAGGATAAAAGAATCTAAACCTTTTAAAAATGCATGGGAGGCAGGGGTGGACTTGCGTCCAAAAAGCAGAAATGATAACTCAATTCAAACTAAAACAAATTTATTATATATTCCCTAAACGATGCAATGTGTTTCGCAGGCATGGCCTGCTTCATCAGGCAATAAAATAGGGGACAATCTGGGAAGGCAGAGGCATTGTTGGTGCTACCGACGAGCTATTGTTTGTCCCCTATTTTATTGCCTGATGAAGCGGGTCACACCTGCGAAACGTGTTGCATCATTTGGGGAATATATAATAAATTTGTTTGCTTGAATTGACAGTTATCGTGTCTGCTTTTTGGAGGTAAGTCCACCCCTGCCTCCCATGCATTTTTAAAAGTTTTAGATTCTTTTATCCTGCTGGCGCCTCTATTCTCTAGTACTTTTACTACAAATCATGGATACTTGACGATAGCTTCATGTACCACACCCTGCCCCCACTTAACCTCCTTAGCGGTAACCCCGTGTGTGACACGGGGTAAGCCACCGGAGGGTGCCGCTCAGGCCCTGCTGGGCCGATTTAAATAATTTTTTTTTTGCTGGACGCAGCTAGCACTTTGCTAGCTGCGCCAGCACCCCGATCGCCGCCGCCGCGCGCCCGATCGCCGCTATCCGGTGCAGCGCGCGCCCCCCCCCAGACCCCTGCGCTGCCTGGCCAATCAGTGCCAGGCAGCGCCAAGGGGTGGATCGGGTCTCCCAATGACGTCCCGACGTCGCTGACGTCATCCCGCCCCGTCGCCATGGCAACGGGGGAAGCCCTCCAGGAAATCCCGTTCTTCGCCGAAGGTCCCGGAAATCGCCGAAGGTGATCGAAGTGGGCGGGGGGATGCCGCTGAGCAGCGGCTATCATGTAGTGAGCCCTGGGCTCGCTACATGATTTAAAAAAAAAAATTAAAAAAAAACTGCTGCGCTGCCCCCTGGCGGTATTTTTCATACCGCCAAGGGGATTAAAGAGAACCCGAGGTGGGTTTAGGACATCAATATTAGTACACAGAGGCACATTCTGCATACAATGCTCAGCCTCTGCTCCGGCAGGCTATCGACATGTACATTGTCAATAGTCGGTTGTTTACCTTTTGGCTGCCACTCACCGCCGCTTCCCCGCTTCCTGTATAGCGTGGCTCCCTTACCGCCTCTGTAAGCTTCCTCCAATAAGGAGGGAAGTGACAGAGGTGGGGAGTCGCACTATACAGGAAGCGGGGGAGTGGTGGTGAGTGGCAGTCAAAAGGTAAACAGCTGACTAGCGACAATCTGTCACTAGCCTGGCGGTTTTTGTAATGGGGACGGCAGATCACGGGTGGAGACTGGGGGCACACTAAGGACATCTTTGTCCTTACAGTGTGCCCCCAGTCTCCACCCGTGCTGGGCTGGGCATTGTATGCAGGATGTGCCTCTGTGTCCTAATATTGATGTCACAAACCCACCTCGGGTTCTCTTTATTGAATAAGGTAATTGGCTAAAAATAAATTAAAAGGTTGCCACCAAATTATAGCTATACACCCTTACAAATATGAATCTTTGTTTTAGAAAGTAAATATTTGCAAAGCTTCATTGGCCAATAAATTATAAAGCACATAACTCCTTACTAAAAGCCATTAATGCTATTGTTCAGTGAATAAAATGATGCAATTACCTTGGCTAAAATAATTTCTCCCCCCTCCCCCTTGAAAACAATGTTATAGAAATGAGAAGTATTAATAGGAAAACATATGTTTCCTTCACATTACACTGCACGTGATTTAAAGAATAAAAATGGTGAAAAAAGCACACATCTCCTTTAAAAATGAAGATAAGCTATCCAGGTATTATACATACTGACGATCAAATGACATTTCTGAACAAAACAATTTAAATTTTGTAGGGCTATTGGAGGTTATCTGTAATTGAATCAATAGGTACCTTATTTGATCATGGCACAATTGTTTAGTTTGGCTTTAGTGTCTTAATCTATACACTTTATAAGTTTGAGCCACTTCTAAGTTATTGGCCTATGGTAACCCTTTGACAATATAATGTGCATGAATAGAAATCTCTTTGCAAATCAAGAGTGACACATAAATGAGTCTTTAAATTGATCTTCCAGAATTGTCAGATCATACTAAAATGTGTTCTGTACTTTAGGAATTCAGCACATATTTTCCATGCCGCTGCGGGGAAAAAAGCCTGCATTTTATTTAGTTATATTTTCTGATGACAATGTTGAATTGCAAAGGATTCTGGATGTTCTCCAGCTCTCATTACCAAAAGAGAGGTCATTAATCAGTGTTCCTTAGTCACTAATGTGAGTGGCACTTCAATGACAACTGTAAACTCCATGGGCTTACAGTAAGCACTTTCAACTTGGCTGCAGTGTCTTTTACAAGCAGATTTGTAATCTGAAATATATTTAAAGTCTATGCCCTTAGTCTTAATTTTATTTTAGATGCATTTGCTTTGAAAGTAAGGTAAAATGTTTATTACATTTGGAACAAACGTATTTTCTGTTCCAATACATTTTAAGTGAGTGAATTTTTTTTTTAATTCTCCTACCATTAAGTTTAATAAGATAACTACTATAGAATAATCTAAATAAATACACAGGAAAACCAGCAAAGCTTGGAATGCAAAACTACTTGTATTATAAATATTCTATTAAAAGTATTCCTTTACCTTGGGCCTGATACACTAAACTTTAACAAGCAGAGCATAAATAACTGCTGGTCATTGAATCTTATGAAGTCTGCATTCTGGCTTTACTATAACAGTCCTCAAGTGGATAAATGTGCCCTCAGATTGTGCACTCCAAATGTGCATTTGGAGCCCACATTTATCAGCTTGAGGACAGGCAGGATGCCTGAAACAGCTCTAGGCCAGTGTCTGTCACCATGATTTAATTGTCATTGCTGTGGACTATGGACTTTGATTTTCCTACAGCTTACCCACTTGAGGACCGCAGTGGTAAACCCCCTAAAGACCAGGCCATTTTTTACTGAATTGGCCACTGCAGCTTTAAGGGCTTGCTGCAGGGCCACACAACTCAGCACACAAGTGACCCCCCCCCCCCCTTTTTTATTATTTATTTTTAAATAAATTTACTTTTTTTCATCTCTCTCCCTCCCCAGCCAATCAGCGTGATCGGCTGTGATAGGCTTCAGCCTATCACAGCGGATCGCTTTACTGTCTCTGGAGGGGACAGCCGAGTGACATGGCTGTCCCCTGTACAGCGCTGCCTTAGATCGCAGCACTGTACAGAGCAAAAACATGGCGGTTCCACTGTCTAACAGTCTCCTAGCGGTGATCGCTGCTGGGAGACTGATGGCAGAGCGGAGCTCCGTCATTCATGCAGAGATGCGCGCACATCAGCGTGCACAATCTCATGCAAATCCCGGCCCCAGAACTTGACGCCAATTGCCATTAGATGGTCCTGGGGCTGCCACCATGCTCACGCCCATTTGCGTGAGGCGGTCGTTAAGAAGTTAATGGACAATGCTACCAGCAGGCTTGTTGATGGTTTCTGGCAGTTTCTAATGCCTATTTATTGCCAGTGACTGGTACTGGTCATCACGTTTCACACTGTTTAGATATCTATTGCAATAAAAGAGCAAGAAGATTTGCATTTAATGAAGTGTGCCGATCTATGTGGTTCAATGGCCAGTGTCAGAAAGTTAGCTGCATGGAAGCACTCACGATGACATTCAGAGGCACATCAAGCAATTCAGAACAATGAACGCAAAATGGGTTGCAATCAAAGGGGAGTCCGGGAGGAAATCTCTTAAAAGGTGGTAGTAAAGTAGAAAAAACAGAGGTGCCTACAGGATAAAACCAATACGATAAAAAGTAAAAAATGCTTCGGAGGCAGCAGTGGACTTGCCTCCTTTAAGCAGACAGTAGAAACTGTCTATTCAAAAAATACATTTTATTGGCATACAACAGCAAAAGATCCGGGTGACAGAGGCGCCAGGTGCCACCCGGACCTTTTGCTGTTGTATGCTCCTATTTCTATTGCCTGAAAAAGCAGGTTTACACACCTGTGAAACACGTTTCAGCCCCCCCTTGGAGTATGCCAATAAAATGTATTTTTTGTCTGCTTAAAGGAGGTAAGTCCACCACTGCTTCCCAAGCATTTTTAACCTTTTATCGTATTGGTTTTATTCTGTTGGCGCCTCTGTTTTTTCTACTAGCAATTACTATCCACCCTTCTTTCCTGTCTACACAAAGTGACTTCTTATTCCTGAGTGGGGACAGGACAATCTCCTCACCTGCTTATACAGTGGTTGCCTTGGAGGTAACCCTGGTTTGTGAGTATATTTCTTGTACTCCTTTTACATTATCCAATAATTTTCAGCACTTACAAATAAATGACTTTTACACATAAAATTAACTCATTACCTCCCACACTCCCTATTTTTTTTTTTTTTTGTAATTAAAAAAAATTTTAAAAATTTACAATTAAAAAAAATACATAAATAGTTACCATAGGGACTGAACTTTTTAAATATTTATGTCAAGAGGGTATAACACTGTTACTTTATAAACTATGGGCTTGTAATTAGGGATGGACGCAAAAATGAAAAAAATGCACCTTTATTTCCAAATAAAATATTGGCGCCAAACATTGTGATAGCCTAGGGACATAATTTAAATGGTTTTATAACCGGGACAAAAGGGCAAATACATTTCATGGGTTTTAATTACAGTAGCATGCATTATTTAAAAACTATAATGGCCGAAAACTGAAAAATAATTATTTTTTTCCCCCACATTTTTCCTATTTTCCCATTAAAACACATTTAGAAAAAAATAATTCTTGGCATAATGTCCCACCTAAAGAAAGCCTAATTGGTGGCGGAAAAAACAAGATATAGTTCATTTCATTGCGATAAGTAATGATCAAGTTATAGGGGAATGAATGGAAGGAGCGCTGAAAGGTGAAAATTGCTCTGGTGCTCAGGGGGTAAAACCCCTCAGTGGTGAAGTGGTTAATACCTTGTGATGTCAGACATGCACAATATGTGCAATATGTGGACATGAATGAGAAAGAAGAGTGCAGACACCAGACATGGGAAGTATTAATGCACAGCATCATTTGGGGGTGCATCTACATTTGGGGGATGCACTTGGGGGGTTGTCACCTTGTTATTGCATGCTGCTACTACCATGTGGATTGTCAACCAGGCATGTTCTTGGCAGCACAAATTTTCATCTGCTTTGATAATCAAAAACAATGACCAACCAGCCACCAAATCTACTAATGTATGGGCACCTTAAGACTTCTAGCAAGTTACAGATAACAAAATGATTAACCACTTGAAGACCCAGCCTTTACCCCCCCTTAAGGACCATCATGTTTTTTTATGATCTGTACTGTGTGGGCTCTGCAGCCCCCAGCACAGATCAGGTTGCAGGCAGAGCAATCAGATCACCCCCCCCCCCAATTTCCCCCCCTACAGGGATGATGTGCAGGGGGGGGTCTGATCGCTCCTGCCTGCCTGGGTGTTGCGGGGGGGGGGGCACCTCAAAGCCCCCCTCAGCGGCAAAATTCCACCCCCTCTCCTCCCTGGTGATCGGCACTGCACAGGACGCTATCCGTCCTGTGCAGCCTGTCCTCTGTCTCATGGCGGCGATCCCCGGCCGCTGATTGGCCGGGGATCGCCAATCTGCCCTACGGCACTGCTGTAGCAGCAGCGCCGTTCAATGTAAACAAAGGACAAAAGTCTCCTGCGTTTACATTTAGTCTGCGAGCCGCGATTAGCAGCTCGCAGGCTATTCACGGAGACCCGCTCCGTGATCTAACAGGAAACGGCCGCTCGCGTGAGCGGCCTTTCCTGATCAATTAGGGAGGCACCTGGCGACGCAGATGTGCATTGCTGGTCCTCCAGCTACCACTTTGCCGCCGCACGGTATGAGTGTGCGGTCAGCAAGTGGTTAAACAGTGATTTTATTGTCTCCACTTTAACACACTGTGGACAAGAGCCTAAGCAGTCTCCCAAGATCACTTTAAACAGCAGCCATGTGGGTAGGTTTATCTGGTCACTCCACTTTTATACCAGCTGATACCACCATAACCCCTTGTCCCTTGATATAAGGCATCCAACTGGGCCAGTGTTAAGCGCAAAGAGCAACTGTACTCACCAGCACTGGGTATGATGGCAAGTGAGTAGGTGAATGCTATGGCATTCTGCTGACATATTGATGCCCCCTCCCCTGATGGTCATAGTGAACTTGTGATTAGATCAGGCAGGGACCCCACACTTAAACTCCTTAGCGGTATGCCTGACACTGTGTCAGGCATATCGCTCTCTGTTCTCAGGAGTGCCCCATGACTAATTAATTTGCAAGAATAGCTGCAAAACCTTTAGCTAGCACTAGGATAGCTAGTAAAAGTGTCCGGCACCCCCGGAACCCTTGCGATCCCTAGCACTCCCCCCGTTTATACATTACCCTGCCTGGATCCAGCGATCGTGCAGCCTCCCCGCACAGCTCCGGTCTCTCTATGGGGAGGATCGGGTTTGCACATGACGTCATGACATTGGCGACGTCATGTGCGATCCTCCCCGTAGTGAAGACCGGAGCTGTCCAGGGAGGCTGTGCTGATCGCTGAGGCCGGGCTGGGTAATATGTAAACTGGCTGGATCGGGGGGTGCCGGACACTTTGACTAGCTAGCCTAGTGATAGCTAAATGTTTTGCAGCTATTATAGCACATTTATTCATCCTGGGGCACATAACATAACCACCTGAGCGGCATAACGTTCAGGAGGTTAAGGAGTCTCTCTTTGCTCATCACCAACTCCTATAGCTAGAGCAGAGTCAAAACCTAATTCAAAATATTTTACTAATGAATATGAATCAATCAATCAATGAACCCTCGTGATTAAAAACAGATTCTTGTATAAAGTGTCTGAGAGCTAGGATTTGGGCTCAGTGTAATTTGCCTACTTAAAACCAGAAGGTATTTGTGAGAATTCAGCTTTAAGTGAAAAACTGTGGTTACTCTGTCTGCATGTTAGTTTGATGAGGCTCTGTAAAATTTGTAAGCTATAGGCTTGGTATTCACAAGGATCCCCGGATAAAATTCTGCGCCCCTTACAACTAGTACAGACTGCATCAGCCAGACACCTTGCCAATGCCTCCCGCAGCTCACACATCTCTGCACTGCAAACTTTTCACTGGTTCTAAGTAAAATGGAGAATGCACATGGGCGTAGGGCCTGGGGTCGCAGCAGTCGCCTTCGCGACCGGGCCCGGCTCCTGAAGAGGCGGGGGAGGGGCCCGGGGGGCCCATACCCGTTTCCAGGCCCGTGCTGCCTGTGCCGCTCGCTGCCCTGAGGGTGTGCGCTGTAATGGAGGGGGGAGCCGGAGCCGCGGGGAGGGAAGCCCGACCTCTCCCTCCCTTCCTCTCCCCGGGCTCCCCCCTCGAAATTCTGAGTGAGCGTGCAGGGTAGCGGCGCTATACTAAACTACTCACCTCCGTCTCAGGTTCCAATCGTCGCTGGTCTCCTCCCGCTCCACATAGATGCTGATACACACGTTGCGTACACGCTGACGCAGCGTGTGTATCAGCATCTATGTGGAGCGGGAGGAGACCAGCGACGATTGGAACCTGGGACGGAGGTGAGTAGTTTAGTATAGCGCCGCTACCCTGCACGCTCACTCAGAATTTCGAGGGGGGAGCCCGGGGAGAGGAAGGGAGGGAGAGGTCGGGCTTCCCTCCCCGCGGCTGAGGCTCCCCCCTCCATTATTGGGGTGGGGGCACCTACCTAACCTGACCTAACCTGGCGGGCAGCTACCTATCCTGGGGGGCACCTACCTATTCTATCCTGGGGGGCAGCTACCTAACCTATCCTGGGGGGCAGCTACCTAACCTATCCTGGGGGGCAGCTACCTAACCTATCGTGGGGGGCAGCTACCTAACCTATCGTGGGGGGCAGCTACCTAACCTATCGTGGGGGGCATCTACCTAACCTATCCTGGGGGGCAGCTACCTAACCTATCCTGGGGGGCAGCTACCTAACCTATCCTGGGGGGTAGCTACCTAATCTAACCTATACTGGGAGGCAGCTACCTAATCTAACCTATACTGGGGGGCAGCTACCTAATCTAACCTATCCTAAGGGGCACCTACCTATCCTATCCTGGGGGGCACCTACCTATCCTATCCTGGGGGGCAGCTACCTAATCTAACCTATCCTGGGGGGCAGCTACCTAATCTAACCTATCCTGGGGGGCAGCTACCTAATCTAATCTATCCTGGGGGGCAGCTACCTAATCTAACCTATCCTGGGGGGCAGCTACCTTATCTAACCTATACTGGGGGCAGCTACCTAATCTAACCTATACTGGGGGGCAGCTACCTAATCTAACCAATACTGGGGGGCAGCTACCTAATCTAACTATATACTGGGGGCAGCTACCTAATCTAACCTATACTGGGGGGCAGCTACCTAATCTAACCTATACTGGGGGGCAGCTATCTAATCTAACCTTTACTGGGGGGCACCTACCTATCTAACCTATACTGGGGGGCACCTACCTATCTAACCTATACTGGAGGGCAGCTACCTATCTAACCTATACTGGAGGGCAGCTACCTATCTAACCTATACTGGGGGCACTTACTTATCTAACCTGTATTGGGGGCACCTACCTACCTAGTTAGCCTATACAGGTGGCAACTATACTGGCTACCTATATTGGAGGCACCTACCTAACTAACCTATACTGGGGGCATCTACCTATCTAACCTATGATGGGGGCAACTATTCTGGCTACCTATATTAGAGGCACCCACCTAGCTAACCTGTACTGGGGGCACCTACCCATCTAACTTATACCGGGGGTGCCTGCCTATCTTACCTATACTGGGGGCAACTATACTGGCTACCTATGCTGGAGGCACCTACCTGGCTAACCTATACCGGGGGCAACTATACTGGCTTACCTATGCCTGGCTACCTATACTGAAGGGACCTATAGCTGGCTATAGGGATTTGTGTGCGTCGAGTGTTGCTGGGAGGGGGGCCCACATCCAGATTCCGCATCAGGGCCCAGAGGTTTGTAGCTACGCCACTGAGAATGCATTTTAGGATTTGCCTGACATGACAGGCTCTAAACCACATGGGACCCAAATACATAGGGGATCTATTGGAACTATATGCCCCTCCATGCCCCCTCCTCTCTGAAAATAAGATGAATTTGGTTATTCCCATTTGATGTACAGGACTTTCCCATGCATCCCCAACTCTATGGAACTCACTTCCACAAACCGTGCTAAAGGCCCCACCTCTGGACAACTTTAAAGGGATCCAAGCAGCTTTTTTCTGCAGTTTGTCCTGATTTCTAATAGCTGTAGAAGCTGCCATCCCCCTCCCCCTTCCATTCTCTCTGCCCTTATTTATCTAAGGGAAGGTGTAAAGGTAATCAAGTGTGTGTTTGAAGCACTATGGTTTCAATTCATCAAGCATTACTGCATTCGGTAATGCTGAAAACAGCTGACTTCACCGAGCACTTAGGAAAATTTCAATTCATCAAAGCTGTTACCACATGAAAAGCTGAAATTAATGAGCAGTGAGATAAAATAACCGACTTGTGCTGTAAATACCTCAAGACATGTCAGTAAATGTCAATTCATCAAGCATTCGGTAAAACACGCTATCATGTGCAGTGATTACCTTCAGCTCACCTCTGTCGGTAACCAGCTTTGAATGCCTTCTGTGTGGATGTCCCCATGATTGACAAGAGCAGGCAGCCAATAGAAAGAGCCATGTCTGCTGCAAGAACCGCTGATAGGTTGTGCAGGCTTCTCGGGCGAAACAAGCTTTTAGACCCTCGAGGCAGTGAGCAGAGAGAAAAAAAAATATGTTTTCCTGGCACACTTCGGTAGTGTAACACCTTGAGTTCCTGTTTGAATATGCATAGATGCTAGTGGGAGCTTCTGGGGAAATGACCTAAGTAGGGAATGTGTTCTTTCTTGGCAGTTCATCTAAGCTGTGGCAAGTAAATAGAATGTTCAGCCTAATGGGACAGATTCAGAGCAGATTCAGAGCAAGCAGAGGCAGTATAAAATGCACATCTAAAAGGGAAGTCCGAGATGTCTCTTTTCTATTGTAATGCCCTCATTGCACAGATAACAGCGGTTACAACACAACTGCTGTTACCTCTTCTGTAAATTACAGAACATCTACCACACGTGACAATATTGATGAAGTAGCATACACAAATCTAAAATACAGACTTGGTTTTTGTTATTGAACAGCCTTTGGTGAATAGAAGCCAGTGTCCCTGCTGATGAAAACTTTTGTTTGCTCATTGCTACTGCTAATTATGAGCGAATTATGAGTAGGACACTAAAAGCCTCATTTTTTTTTAGTAATGAGCCACATTGTTATATTTTTTATGTGTTATTGAAAAGCTCTAGGGGCTAAAATGCGGTTTGGTTCTCTTTAAGAAAAGGTTAAGAACCATCCTCTTATCAGAGCTTTTGAGAATACAGAACACAGGGTCAAAGCGATTTGAGTCTCCAGAGAGAAAAATACAATTATATTATTAAATGGACTGGACCCACATTGTAACTTTGCACACACCCAAAACTGCACTGAAATTAAGTAGGAACAGCCTAGAAGAAAAGCATATTTTGGAACTTTAGTATGCATTTCCGATCTAAAAAAAAATAAACCCACCTCCTTCCCTCCCCAAACAGTGCATAATTATAGAAGGAGTTTTGCTTGATCTCTTTTCCAATTTCCATTGCTTTACTCAATGACTTTTCAACTGCATGCAGGTATATAACAAAATTATTTATTAATTTTTTTTTTTTTTTTAGGGACAAATAACTTTCAGTGAGCTGTAAAGAAAGTTCTCTTTTTTTATTATTATTGAAAAGGTACCAAATGAATTTGTGCACGGATGTAATTTTCTAATCTAGATGTAGTGTTGATTTTCTAGAGAATTTATGTTAGAGCTACACCCTTTTTTAAGAAGGTAATTCAATGGGACGTTTAAGAGTATATAAACAATCCAAAGAAGAAATTAGTTAAGCAAATATCGATATTTACAAATGACTTGAGTTTTAAAATACACTGTAATACTTTAAACAGAGGATGACAAATTATCTCCTAGAAGAAAACTTAGGGGAAAAAGCAAATTACATAAGGGCCCATACGTCCAAAAGAAACTCATTGATTCACACGCTCTAGTGTGTAAAACACAAGCCTCTGTTTACAAATTTCACCATCCATCCCAGAACCTGTTTGTATGCAGGCTATCACGTGTACTTATTTGAAAAAGGGCAAAATCTAGTCCATTAACAATCAAAATAAAAAGACTGGCCTCCCTATAGTACAAAAACATAGTTTATGCACTCACAAGTGACATTTCGGTACATTAAGTGCAATACAATAACGTAAAAAAAAGTTTCTCTAAGAAATCCTTGGGGAAGAGGGGGTGCAGGAATGTTTTTTTTTACATTTTTCAGAAGTCCATGGGCATCTTCAATTTGGTCACCTGCTTGCTTTATAATGAAACCGGGCTTGTTCTGTAAACTCTATATTGTTTTTCTTTCATTTGGAGTATACTCGTGTTGTGATGAGTGGTCTAGTGATGTTGCGAACCTCCGTGGAAAGTTCGGTTCGCGAAATAGTATGTGAACCGCAATAGACTTCAATGGGGAGGCGAACTTCAAAATTTAGAAAAATTTCTACTGGCTGGAAAAATGATAAAAATCATGTTTCAAGGGTTCTAATACCTCCACCCTTCTCCCCTTCTACCTATTCATCTGCCAGGGAATTCCAGTTTTTCAAAAGCCAGCTTACATACTGTGGCTGGGAATTGAACCCAGGTCTCAGTGTATGGTAGGTAACTAACATATCCATTATACCACCAACACTACTAGCTGAAACTAGCCTGGCATGTACCATTTATGCTCAATCCAAGAGAGAAATTAGACAAGACAAATAACATTTATATCACACTTTTCTCCTAGCGGACTCAAAGCGCCAGACCTGCAGCCACTAGGGCACGCGCTATAGGCAGTAGCAGTGTTAGGAAGACTTGCCTAAGGTCTCCTACTGAATAGGTGTTGGCTTACTGAACAGACAAAGCCTTTTGTGTTCAACAGTTGTCCAAAGAGAACCCCAGATAGCCAGGTAGATTCATCTCTCTCTCTCTCTAGTAGGGATGGTCACCGCTTTCCGCGGAATTGTATTTTTGAGCATAAATGGATTGAGCATAAATGGTACATGCTAGGCTGGCTTCAGCATGTAGTACAGTGCCACTGTACCACCAACACTACATGCTGAAGCCAGCCTAGCATGTACCATTTATGCTCAATCCATTTAAGCTCAAAAATACAATTCCGCGGAAAGCGGTGACCATCCCTACTAGAGAGACAGAGAGAGAGAGAGAGAGAGAGAGAGAGGGGGGGGGGAGATTAATCTACCTGGCTATCTGGGGTTCTCTTTGGACAACTGTTGAACACAAAAGGCAAGGCCATGCCTGGCTACATATCTTTAAGCAGTGGCTGGAAGGTGTAATGGTTAAGGGCTCTGCCTCTGACACAGGAGACCAGGGTTCGAATCTCGGCTCAGTAAGCCAGCACCTATTCAGTAGGAGACCTTAGGCAAGTCTTCCTAACACTGCTATTGCCTATAGAGTGTTCTCTAGTGGCTGCAGCTCTGGCACTTTGAGTCTGCCAGGAGAAAAGCGCGATATAAATGTTATTTGTCTTGTCTAATTTTTCTTTTGGATTGAGCATAAATGGTACATGCTAGGCTAGCTTCAGCTAGTAGTGTTGATGGTATAATGGATATGTTAGTTACCTACCATACACTGAGACCTGGGTTCAATCCCAAGCCACGGAATGTAAGCTGGCTTTTGAAATACTGGAATTCCCTGGCATAAGTGACGAGGGAATAGGTAGAAGGGTAGAAGGGAGGAAGGAGGAGAGCAGCAGTCCCTTAATTAGTATAGGCAGACGAGTGAGTCAAATGATTACATACTAATAATGCTCAAGGACCTTGCCTTGTATAAGGGGGGGGGGGGGCTCCACCAGTGAGAGCAGTCTGACTGGCAACAATGTGCCTGCTTACTGTGATGTAGAGGGTCAAAGTTTTGCTCAATAGAGCATTATGGAGCGAATCGAACTTCCGGGAAAGTTCGCCTTTGGCAGGCGAATGCGAACCACCGACGTTCGCCAGGAACCGTTCGCTGGCGAACCGTTCGGGACATCTCTAAAGTGGACAACATCAATGTTAAGAATAAGATTTGACTACATATTTTCTATCTTGGTTTGTAAATGAAATTATAAAATGTTAATTTACTTATTAAAAATAAGGTATGAATATAAATTAAAAGGACCTGAAGGGTAGAATATCCTTTACACAAACATTGGTGAACATAACAGAAGGGGACCCTGGGCTCAGCCACCACTGAGAACCTCCAAACGGCATGCGACACCTAGAGGGGGAACTCCCACCACCAGTGGATTCACCCACACTGCCTCTAGCTAAATGGTGAATGCAAAACACAAGATAAGCAAATAATCACTCTCAGCCAGCAATCTGCTATTTTATATAATCTACAGACAGCCTGCATTCAGCATTTAGCTAGAGGCAGTGTGGGTGAATTCAATGGTGGTTGGAGTACCAGGGCTCATCTGCGCTCCTCCTCTAGGTGTCGCATGCAGGTTTAGAGGTTCTCGGTGGTGGCTGAGCCCGGGGTTCCCTTCTTTCATGTGCACCTGTGTTCGTGTTTTTAAATGCCTTTTTGGCAGTTTCCAGTATGCAGATGCAGGTAGTGGTTAGGGAGGGGATTATTGAGAGGTATGCATGCACATGGTGCCCCCTGCCAGTGATGGTCTACTATTATGTCCGGCCAAGGCTCTCGCCTGTTTTTTTTCTGAGTCTATGTGGTGGTATACCCATGTCTGTAGTACTAAACCTAGCAGGAAGCTAGGTTTAGTACTACAGACATGGGTATACCACCACACTTTATTAACCAACAGGCTGTCAGATGGCAGATTGCTGGCCGGGAGTGAGCATTTGCTTCTCCTGTGTTTTACATTTAGAATCTCCTTTACTAAGGACCACATCTTACTTCACTTTGAGGACTTAAATGGGCATTAAATGTCTGGATATGATTACATACTAATAATGCACAGAAGACTGAAAAGAAAGATCCTTCTCCATCAACAACATGACTTAAAATAAATAGGAGGGGAAAAAAATGACAAAACAAAACTTACAGCTGATAAATGTTAATTGCAAATGGTGATCCCTGCAGTAAATCTGCACACACAAAAATGGTCACAACCTAAAGATTGTTAAATGAATACCCTGGAGCATCTGCTCATGAAATCAAATTAGTCTTCACTTCATTATTCCATTTGAAAATTCTTTAGAGTAGACAAAATTAAAGAGAACCTTAACTAAGAGGGATATGGATGTTTCCTTTTAAACAATACCAGTTGCCTGGCAGACCTGCTGATCTCTTTGGCTGCAGTAGTGGCTGAATCACACACCAGAAACAAACATGCAGCTAATCCAGACTGACTTCAGTCAGAGCACCTGATCTGCATTCTTGAGGGGCTGTGGCTAAACATATTAGAGATACAGGATCAGCAGGAGAGTTAGGCAACTGGTATTACTTTAAAACCCTTTAAGTAAATAGGCATAAAACAACCCCCAAATTGGCAGGTTTAGTATGCAAATCCAGGTAAAGCCACAACCACTTATTCTGCAGTTTTTCCTCCTGATATTTCCGCATTCCCTGGGACTCTAATATTTCAGTTGAGGACATCAATATCACAATACATTCTACCCCTGAACACACACAAGGTTTCAGCCTTACTTGACACGATTTCCATTGCCTAACTCCCTAATTTCAAACCCAAAGTGGACAGTGGCCTCCTCAGAGACCTCAGAAGAGTATATCCAAATACATTAAAAACACAGATTGTTACACCATAATAGGTGGTTCCAGCATTAATTCTACATCCAACACCAGTTCTGAATCGGTTATAGAATTACTTATAGTTATAGCCCAGACCCTTCTATTGTACATCCATCTAACCCAGTGTCAACACTTAAATCTTTGCAGCTACTTCACCATCCAGCAAACAAAAAACGCCATACAGAATTGTACAACATAGACATGTGAAATAAAATCAGTAAACTGTACCTTTTGTTGCCTCATGATGTTCAATATTTAATTTATCCACTCATACAATTTCAAAGTAGATAGAAGTGGTTCTTCTCGTTCTGGTTCTGTTGTGTAAATTCTTTTAATTTACATGAACTGGTTTTTGATTGCAATTCATTCACATGTAAGTTGCTTTTAAAATAGATTTTCAAATCAAATATCTATAAAAAGAAGGTGTATGACAAGAGAACATTCTTCCCATTGCCACATACAAAAATGAAGACAGCAATTCACCTTAAAGAGTAACCGTGACCAAGAATTGAACTTCATCCCAATCAGTAGCTGATACCCCCTTTTACATGAGAAATCTATTCCTTTTCACAAACGGAACATCAGGGGGCTCTGTATGGCTGATATTGTGGTGAAACCCCTCCCTCAAGAAACTCCGAGGACCAAGGTACTCCTGGCAGTTTCCTGTCTGTGAACCTTGAATCTTAAATTCGATCAATTTTCTAGTTGATTTCCATAGATGTGAAAGGAAAATCGATCAGAAAAATCAATTGAAATTATGATTGGACATATTGGAAAAAAATTGATCTGGCAGGTAAATCTAACAGAAAATTGTATTGTGTGTACCTAGCATGACATGTCTCCACCCAAAAGATATTTTGTAGAGAGATTTTGAATTAAAGTAAGAGGATTTCAGGATCATCAAATATAAGTGAGCAGATAAGGGTGATGTTGTGTTGGCCCTAAATAATAAAAAAGACTATATCCAGAAACCTCAAACATTTCTGAGGGCTAAGTGATTTTAAAGAAGAACCCCCACAAACCCAACAAATTTTATTTTATTTTTTTAGAGACCTAAATGGGATAATTACAATTCAAGATATTTAATTTATTTTTTAAGAATTTTTATTGAAATGTATACAAAAATAGGAAAGGATAACACCAACCCTTAAAGGGATACTGTAGGGGGGGGGGGTGGTCAGGGCAAAATGAGTTGAACCTACCCGGGGCTTCTAATGGTCCCCCGCAGACAACCTGTGCCCGCGCAGCCACTCACCGATGCTCCGGCCCCGCCTCCGGTTCACTTCTGGAATTTCAGACTTTAAAGTCTGAAAACCACTGCGTCCTCGTTCCCGCTAATGTCACCAGGAGCATTCTGCACAGGCCCAGTATGGTCTGTGACTGCACGGTACGCTCCTGGTGACATCAGCGGGAGTGAGGACACGGCAACGTAGGCGCAGTGGTTTTCAGACTTTAAAGTCTGAAATTCCAGTAGTGAACCGGAGGCGGGGCCGGAGCATCGGTGAGTGGCTGCGCATACACAGGATGTCTGCGGGGGATCATTAGAAGCCCCGGGTAAGTTCAACTCATTTTCCCCCGACCCCCCTACAGTATTCCTTTAAACCCACGCATAACCCCTTAAACCCCAAACAACTATGGGCCCATACAGATACCAATTTCAATGCAGTATACACAAATGCAATAATTATATTACCGCAATAAACCATCAACATTGTGTACAGTAATTCCAAAAAAAACAACATCATATATACAGTATATAGATAAGTCAATCATAGATGTAGATCTGACACATTGGCTGTAATATCAAAATTGGATATAACTTATCTATCCATAAGCTTCATACCTTATCAAATTGAGCAGGATGCCCCCTAGTTTGATATGTGAGAGAGTATAAAGGGAGATTTTGATTAACCAGGGATTTAAAATTGTCTAGTGAGGGGACACCGGAAGATTTCCATTTAAATAGGATATACTTTCTAGCGTAGAAAAAAGTGATCCTGAGAAATTGGTGCTTATGCTTGCTACAGCCTACAAGAGACATTATCAATAATCCCCAACATGGCCGCTTTAAAAGAGAGATCAACCATATCACTGGTGCCAATTACACAAAACATATAATGGGATTCAAATTCAATCCGGTCTGACTCTGAAAAGTCACATATCTCAGTCTGCCACCTAAGTTTAGCTTTATCATATCTGTCAGGGGCGTAACAATAGACCCTGCAAGCAGTGATGGGTCAAAATTTCTCATAGAAATTTGCATTTTTGCATCGTAATCATAATGCGAAATTTCAGGGAAAATCGTAATTGATTTTGTATGTAATAGTAATATTTCATCATTTCGCGTAATTTTTTGCGTAATTTTCTAGCTATTTTGTGAAATTTTGTGCTGACTTTGGCAGTTAATAGCAAAGCCCCCATACATGCTATTGCTACCAAAATTGGCACACATGTTAAGGAGAATAGTGGGCACAAGTCAAAAAAATAATTTTTCCAAAAGACATTGTAATTGTTGAAAATCGATTTTAAAGATGCAAAGAAAAATGGTTTTTAAACTGTCATTTTTCCAAGTTTAAAAACCATTTTTTCTTTGCATTTTTTAAATCGTTTTTTTCAAAAACTATATGGTCTATTTGGAAAATTCTTTTTTTCCCTTGTACCCACTATTCCCTTCAACATAGGTAGCAATTTTGGTGTCAATAGCATGTATGTGGGCTTTGCAATTAACCTCCCAAGTCAGCACAAAATTACGCAAAATTTTGCAAAAATTTCTCACATTTTTTATGCAAAATTATGATTGACTACGAAATCAATTTATGCAGGAGAACAGAGGCACCAAGAGGAGAAAAGGAAGCTAAATGAGCTTAAAAACCAAATTCTTGGTAAATAGGAGGAGGTAGTGGTGGACTTACCTCCTCCAAGTAGACACACAACGACTGAAGTAAAGAAAGTCAAAATATTTATTTATTTATGAACTCCAAATATGCAATGCGTTTCGCAAGTTTGATCCAGCTTCATCAGGCTATGACAATGGAGCATTAGCATATGTGGTCAGTAGAAGAGCCAGGCACCTCTGCCATTGTGTGTCTACTTGGAGGAGGTAAGTTCACCACTACCTCCTCTATTTACCAAGAATTCGGTTTTTAAGCTCATTTAGCTTCCATTTATCCTCTTGGTGCCTCTGTTCTCCTGCATAACATTGAGTCCACCCTGGGTAGGGGGTTGAACCCCCTTTTTCTCATCTACAGAGAGAGACTTCTTATTCCTGAGTGGGGTCAGGAAAAGCTCCCCACCTGATTTTACAGTGGTTGCCTAATGGTAACCCTGGTTTGTGAGTATTAATATTTACTCTATCTAGTAACCATTTACAAGTACATATTACAGTATCGGGGCTCTTGGTGTTCCTTGTTTTTTACGAAATCAATTTAGTTTGCAAATCGTAATTATGTATAGGCATGATTGCAAAAATGTACGCGAAATTTAGCGAAATCATAATTTTGCTGATTATGATCATCACTGCCTGCAAGGGATGCAGCTGCAGGGGGCCCAGAAGCCACAGGGGGCCCATCCTGAGAGACTGACAACTAAGGTCAAGAAGATTAAAATATTTCTGCTCTCTAACACAATTCTTCTAATGACTGCATCTGCTCAGCTACTGCTCATTTGCAGACAAATATTTGTAGATGGTCCCTATTCAGTGTTCAGCAGAGTCTTGCGTGCAGTGCTGCTCTATCTCCAGCCTTTCTACCTCTCCCCAATTGCTGTGTACTGTATTGATGCTTGAGGAGTCTGGGCACGGAGAAAAAAAGCTTTCTATTCTCTGCACAATTGTTCTTATGACTGCATCTGCTCGGCTACTGATAAACCATACAACATTTTGTAGAAAAAAAAAAAAAAGATTTGTAAACAGTCCCTATTGAGTGTGCAGCAGGCTCTTCTGTACAGCACCAGAAGCCGGAGGGGGCCCCATCCAAAGTTTTGCAGGGGGCCCATTGATTTATAATTACACCCCTGGTATCTGTGATAGCCCCATTTCTGTGTCAAAAACATATAATACCTTGAAATTTGTTTAGATTTGTCCTCATTGAGTATCAATAGCTCAAGTTCAGAGGGTCTTGGGAGCCCACAATCATCTTTGAGTCTGGTAAAAGATTTAAAGAGAATCTGTACTCTAATATTCTTACACTAAAAAGCACACCATTCTATTCCTTATTTTCTCCTGTGCCCCTCTGTGCTGTTTCTGCCACTCTCTGCTGCAATCCTGGCTTGTAATTAACAGTTTTAGGCAGTGTTTACAAACAAACTAACCAGCTTGTAATAGGCTCACATAAACAGTGTGTGTGAGTCAAACAGAGTGTGCAGGGGGCCTGCAGATAGTGTGTATCGCTTCTATCCAATCACAAGCAGCCCTGCACATTCCACACATTCAAACCTTAGCCCGACAGACACGACAGAGGAAAGGGGATAAGATTTATTACAGAGACTGTGCAATTAAGAAAGGCTGCAGTAAGCCAGAGCACATTAGAACAGGCATAGGAACTTATAGGATAGAAGAACTAAGGCTGAAAAATTTGTTACAGAGTCTCTTTAAAGATATGTAATTCTGAGAATGAAACCTGTGTTTCCACATTTTAATCCCACAGGCTTTGCTGGACTGACAAAATGTAATTTTTGTACTGAAAGTGGAACCGAGGTGAACTTTTACACATCGCATAATTGTGTTCCTTTCCTATTGTTTATAGGGCATTCCTCAAGCCAAATACTTTTTTGTTTTAATACTCTAATTCCCTATAAACTAAAAAAGCCACACCCACAGGGTTTCAGAGAGCCTTGGCAGTAGCAAGGGCTCATAGGAGCTCTGTCTGGGCAGGAGGAGGGGGAGGTGTTACTGGCCATTGATTTCAGAGGCAGAGGGGAGAAGGGAGGAGGAGAGGGGATTAGGCGGATGGCTCAAGATACGGATAAGCCTGCCTCTGTGTAAGGTTTACAAACAACATGGCTGCTGTCATTGTATCACAAGAATAAATAATCATATTCTATTAAAACTGTTTGCAGCTAGATTTGCTGTGTAAACCATCTAAACTTTAGATAAGATATATAGACAAGTTACTGGTTATAGTTCGTTTTTCATCTCAGATCCGCTTTAAGTGAAAACAAATTATACAGTACTTTTTTTTGGGGGGGGGGGGGGGGGAATTTAGGTTTGCTCCATGTAGAGAATATTCTCATCTTTAATCATATTAGGAGTTTGTTTTTGGAAATCTGCTTCTTGTTTGTGGTTCTTCGTGTCTGATACAATGTATTTTTTTTGATAGCGGTGAGTTTTTTTTTTTTGTGCCTTCCAGTGCTAAAGTTCAAGTTTTAATTTGTGGCTATGACACTACCAGCTTGAAGATTTTGGGCTTGATTCTCTAACCGGCACTGAGCGGGTTGGTGTGCCTTATCTGAGGTTAGTGTGCCTTATCTGTGGTTAGTTTGCCTTATCTGAACTTAGTGCCCCTTAAGTAGCTTTGGCACACTAAACGGATGCACAAAGGTACATCGCACACTGCATGATAACATCGCAGCCGCTATACTGTACATGATGCGACCTTAAAGAGGAACTTCAGCCTAAACAAACATACTGTCATTAAGTTACATTAGTTATATTAATTAAAATAGATAGGTAGTATAATCTCTTACCCAACCTGTTTTAAAAAAACAGGCAAATGTTTGTGATTTCATGGAGGCTGCCATATATGTCATGGGGGCTGCCATCTTTTTGGCTGAAAGGAGGTGACCGGGAGCATGAGTGTAATGATCTGCTCTGCTGTCTGCACAGGCAGGCAGTTTTTTTTTACCATTTTTAGGTCTGTATGCTGCAGGTCCCTGGAAAGGAGACCTGTCTTCATTCTGTAAGTTTCAGAGCTGCTGTTCTGCTGAGGGATTTGCATCCACTTGTCATGCAAATGCCTTTTCTGCTTCCTTTGAAGGCTTGCAGTATAAATACCATTTCCTCCCAGAATTCCCTGCTGGTCATAAAGGTTTGGTTCTGCTGGACTTACCTTGAGTTTCAGCCCCTCTGCTGATTGTTTGCAAATATTCTAGTGTAGTTAATTATTGGGGAGTGCATCTTGCATTCTCTATAGTGCAGTCAGGCTTTGTATTATTTGTACTGTTTATTCCTGTGCTGTTTTGTCTGGTCCCTGCGATTGTACTGTCACCTGCGGCGGCTGGCAGTAAATCGTTTGGTCTCGTTCCTAGATCGCATTCGCCCTGGCGGTAGAGGTGGTGGATCTCCTTTGTCTGTCTTGGAGTATAACTTTAGCTGCGGTTGCTACTGGTTACTCCTTTAGTCTGTCTTGTCCAGCACGAACGCTTGCTGTTGTCTGGTGGGAGGCAACCGATTAGCAAGCGTTCGCGTTATTTGTCTGTTGTCATTGTTAGGTTCATGTGTTAGTTAGGGTTGGTACGTTTTGTCACTGTTGCGCTTTTCGTTCGGTGACCGTACCGTTAACGCGCTTGTCTGTTGCGCATATCGTGCGGGGATCGCATTTAGGTAGTTTGTTTGTTATTTTTTTTGACGTTCAGATTGTGGTTCTTTGCTGTGTCTTCCCTACTCAGTCACGCTCTGTCTTATTCAGTCTTGTGTCTCTATTAGCAATCGCCATTCTGGCGATTGCTTTCTCAGTTTGGCTTTCGCTGTTGTATGTCAACCGTCGCCGGGTGGCGACTGGATTGGTGGACGTACATACATTCTGTCTCTGTGCTCACTCTCTCTCTAGGGACTATCTTGCCCTGTATTGTTTCACCTCATACAATTTCCATCTGGCATCTGTGGCAGTGCAGAGGGTTTATTCCTCTGCACTCCACAGCTCCATCTGCCGGTGGTAATTCCTCTCTACAGGTGCATTGCACCAAAGCTGGGTTCTGTTATTTAAACGCTTGTGGAGGATTTTCGCAGTGTCAGCGCACATCTTGTGTGCTGACCACAGAGACAATTCCCCATTCGTTACAATGAGACACAGTTCCAACTATCCTGTGTGCTGATCACCCCTCCCAGTTGCTAGGCAATGTGAACAAGGGCACTAAGTTCAGATAAGGCACACTAACCTCAGATAATGCACACTAACCTCAGATAAGACACACTAACCTCAGATAAGGTTAGTGCTGTAGTTTGTGCCCACTAAGTGATAAGGCAAACTCTCCGGCTTAGTGCCGGTTAGTGAATCAAGGCCCTTATGTTTGAATAGGTTTTTCTATAGATTCTACTTACTTCCCACATCCCCACATTTTTCTGGAGGGACAATTTCCTTTATGCCAAAATCATTAGATCTAAACAGTGGTATAAATATTTTATGGTGAACGCCTTTAAGCACAGTTTAAGATTCAATGGGTTGGTGTATTTCTTTATACAATATAAAGGAATTCTTAACATATTCAGCAGTTATACATTAAGATTTTTTTTCCCTGCATAGCTATGGCTAAATCAGAAAAGGCAGAGCCGGGCTGAGGCAGAGGCGAGAGAGGCTACAGCCTCAGGGCGCAGTGTAGGAGGGAGCGCACAACTCATTAGGCTATCATTTCCCTATTGTGTTTTAAGCAGAGAAAAATAAAAGTGGATGCATGGCAGTGACTGCAGCCAGATAACTAGAGATTAAGGTGATTGGGGGGTTGGGGGCCTTGGGGAACCTCTTTGTCTAACAGCAATCAGTGTGTAACTGAAATCTTCTTCACAATGTCCTGCTAAGGAAAAAATGCATACCATCGCATACATTACTAACCCACACTAACGCATACCAACATATTAAGTGTAAAAGGGCCGCAACTGTCAGGCAGAAAATCAAAAATCTAATTTTTATCTGATAAGTACTAAGGATGCTAACCAGGCAATCCAAAAGTTAAAAAACACTCTTATTTTTCTTCTCCATAAATCATTATTCCCCAGTTTCAGTTTACGGTTCCAGGTGAACTTTAGTTGGTTCGCGTTCGCCGGCGAAGGCGAACTTTTGCGGATGCTCGATTCGCCCCATAATGCGCCATTGAGCAGAACTTTGACCCTCTACTAGAGTTGGGCCGAACGGTTCGCCGGCGAACGTGGTTCGCGCGAACTTAGGTGGTTCGCGTGCGGGTGTCGCACGCGAACGTTTTGCGGCAAAAGTTCGCAAAAAAACGTTTCGCCCCATAATGCACCTGAGGGTCAACTTTGACCCTCTACATCACAGTCAGCAGGCCCAGTGTAGCCAATTAGGCTACACTAGCCCCTGGAGCCCCACCCCCCCTTATATAAGGCAGGCAGCGGCGGCCGTTATGGCCACTCGTGTGCCTGCATTAGTGAGAGTAGGGCGAGCTGCTGCAGTCTCTCATAGGGAAAGATTAGTTAGGCTTAACTTCTTCCTGGCTGCATACCTGTTCTGTTCAGTGAGCCCTCAGCCCACTGCATACCTGTTCAGTGATCCTGCCACTGCATACCTGTTCAGTGATCCTGCCACTGCATACCTGTTCAGTGATCCTGCCACTGCATACCTGTTCAGTGATCCTGCCACTGCATACCTGTTCATTGATCCTGCCACTGCATACCTGTTCATTGATCCTGCCACTGCATACCTGTTCAGTGATCCTGCCACTGCATACCTGTTCAGTGATCCTGCCACTGCGTACCTGTTCAGTGATCCTGCCACTGCATACCTGTTCATTGATCCTGCCACTGCATACCTGTTCAGTGAACCCGCCACTGCATACCTGTTCTGGTCAGTGAACAGTTTGGTGTGTCAGTGTGAAGCAGTACCTTAATTACACTACCTGATTGATGTATACACATGCAAGATGTTTTAAAGCACTTTAGGCCTGTCATTTAGCATTCAATGTGATTTCTGCCCTTAAAACGCTGCTTTGCGTCAAATCCAGATTTTTCCCGGGGACTTTTGGCATCTATCCCACTCCGCCATGCCCCCCTCCAGGTGTTAGACCCCTTGAAACATCTTTTCCATCACTTTTGTGGCCAGCATAATTTTTTTTTTTTTCAAAGTTCGCATCCCCATTGAAGTCTATTGCGGTTCGCGAACTTTAACGCGAACCGAACCTTCCGCGAAAGTTCGCGAACCCGGTTCGCGAACCTAAAATCGGAGGTTCGGCCCAACTCTACCCTCTACATCACAGTCAGCAGGCACATGGTCACCGATCAGACTACACTCACTCTTGGAGCCCCACCCCCCCTTATAAAAAGGCAAGGTTCTGCAGTCGTTTTCCTCACTCGTCTGCCTCCAGTAATTAGTTAAGGGACAGCTGCTGACAGACTCTGCTAAGGAGAGTTTAGTTAGGATCTTGTAGGTTTGTTCCTAGCTGATTGTTATTCCTTATCCTCTCTCCCTCCCTCCCTCTCTCCCTCCTCCCGGAGGGTGGATGGTCTCATCTTCCACGGAATTGTAGTATTTCAAAAGCCAGCTTACATACCGTGGCTGGGAATTGAAACCAGGCTGGGCTGGAAATTGAACCCAGGTCTCAATGTGCGGTAGCTAACTCATTTAACCACTATACCACCAACAACACAACATGCTGAAACTTCTTGGAGCAGACTTACTTCCTCCCTCCAAAAGACACACACACATCCCCATAAAATCATTCAACAGCAACTGCATGCACAGTCTTTGAGGTACACAGTCTGTGTGGCACAATTGGTTAGTGCGTTTGGCCGTTAACTGCAAGGTTGATGGTTTAAGCCCACCCAGGCATGGCCTTGCCTTTTGTGTTCAACAGTTGTCCGAAGAGAACCCCAGATAGCCAGGTAGATTCATCTCTCTCTCTCTCTCTTCTCTAGTAGGGATGGTCACAGCTTTTCGCGGAATTGTATTTTCCGCAATTTTAGGCGGAAATTGGCCATTCCGTTCCGTTTGGTCGGGATGGAATTGCTTTTTCAATCTGGTGGAATTCCGAAATTGCCTGTGAAATTCTGCCGGTATCCGTTGATGGTTTTAAGCTGAACATTTACTTCAATGGTATCAAGTCCTAGAGAGAGAGAGAGAGAGAGAGAGAGAGAGAGAGAGAGAGAGAGAGAGAGAGAGAGAGAGAGAGAGAGAATTTTTCTCTTAGGTATATCACAATGGTACATGCTAGGCTGGCTTCAGCATGTAGTGTTGGTTGTATAGTGGTTAAATGAGTTACCTATCACACAATGATACCTGGGTTCAATTCCCAGCCACGGTATGTAAGCTGGGATTTTATATAGTAGCATTCCGTGGATTAAGCAACCTAATTTTTCTCTTGGATTGATCATAATGGTACATGCTAGGCTGGCTTCAGCATGTAGTGTTGTTGGTATAGTGGTTAAATGAGTTACCTACCGCACACTGAGACCTGGGTTCAATTCCCAGCCATGGTATGTAAGCTGGCTTTTGAAATACTACAATTCCCTGGAAGATAAGACCCTCCTCCCTCCAGATGGAGGGAGTGGGGGAGGAGGGAGAGAGGGAGGGAGTAGGGAGTAGGGAGGAGAGAGAGAGAGAGAGAGAGAGAGAGAGAGAGAAAATTCCTGATGACAAAGTAGTGTAGGCCTGCAATTGAACATTCAATGAGATTTCTAACCTTAAAACACTGCTTTGTATTAAATCCAGATTTTTTTTCTGGGACTTTTGATGTGTATTTTACTTAACCAGGTCTTCCTCCAGGTATTAGACCCCATGAAACATCTTTTCTATCATTTTTCCAATCAGCAGAAATGTTTCAAAATGTTGAAGTTCTCCTCCCCATTGAAGTCTATTGCGGTTTGCGAAAGTTCGCGTGAACCGAACCTTTCGCGGAAGTTCGCGAACTGAAAATCGGAGGTTTGCGACATCTCTACACAAAGGAAGTTGCAGAGCATGCTAGGTTTTCTTTTTTTCTTATTTACTTTCCCCTCAGACTTAACTAATGCAGCCTGATTGGCTGAAGCCTTTTTCCCTCCTGTTTTCCCCTACCACACCTCTGTTCCTCTCTGATTGGCCAATATTTCCCAATGCAATTTCTACTGCAGACCTGGGTGGGAGTTTTTGAAGACTGGGGAAAGGGGGGCGGCTATTGATATACACAAAAGGGAGGGGGAAGAGAGCGCTCCGATTGTGCATTAACTTTGTATCACAAATAGACACTATAAAAATTGCACTCACAATTATGTAGTATATATGCACCTTGCTTTAGCCTCCAGCAGGTCTCCACGAACTTTAACAGCCTGGCAAGGGCTGACAGTGTAGTTGAACAGATGTCTGGCAGGGAGCGCAGCACTAGATGCCGTCTGACATCACGAGCATCTAGTGCTGCACTCCCTGCTAGACAGACGCTCTCCCTGTGAGCAATCTCTTCCCACTCCCTTTTGCATTTTTCTAAATAGTTACTGGCACTACCCAGTCTCTAAAAGCTGCATGAATTTTAAACCACACCAGTTGCTGATCCTCTTCCCTGTCCCTGATACTTGTAGCCATGGACCCTGAACAAGCATGGAGATTAGGGCCTTGATTCACTAACCGGCACTAAGCCGGTTAGTGTGCCTTATCACTTAGTGGGCATAAACTACAGCACTAACCTTATGAGGTTAGTGTGCCTTATCTGAGGTTAGTGCCCCTTAAGTAGCTTTGTGCACACTAAAAGATGCACAAAGCCACATTGCGCGCTGCACCGCACACAGCGTAATGCGCCGATCTTTGCGAGCGGTGCGACGATAACGTCGCACCCGCTATACTGTATATGATGCAACCATAAGGTCACATAGGATGCGACGATAACAGTGCACTGTTGCGCCATTTAGGTCGCATCATGTACAGTATAGCGGGTGTGATGTTATCGTGCAGTGCGCGATGTAGCTTTGTGCATCTTTTAGTGTGCACAAAGCTACTTAAGGCGCACTAACCTCAGATAAGGCACACTAACCTCAGATAAGGCACACTAACTTCAGATAAGGCACACTAACCTCAGATAAGGCACACTAACCTCAGATAAGGCACACTAACCGGCTTAGCGACAGATGTATTATGCGGTAATCCACTGCATCGGGATACTGTAGTCTGTTGTATCACACCAGATGCGCTCTGAACACTGCATAGACTTACTATTGCAGTGCAACTTTCTGTGTTAAGATGCCCCAGTAAGCTGACACCACAATGCCACACTCTGAATGGTGCTCAATTGAAGATGCCCACAGGACTTAAATGCAACAACTGATTATAGGTTTAGGTAATAAACACATTGTTTGAAAGATTAACAATTGTCGAAGAAGCGTGCACAGATGGACCTAATAGAAAACTACTATAAAACAAAGGGACCCATATGCCATTAACTTTTTCTTCTGAGTTTTCTCCTAGGAGATAATTTTTCATCTGATTTTGAATACATTTTCAGCACTTTTCAATAGAAAAAGTAACAAAACGTAGGAGAAAACATACTATCAAAATTATTTTGCATATTTTTTGCTTGCTGGTTGTGTAAAAATCATGTTATTACAAGTTTGAAAATATCACCTAGGAAAAAACTCAGGAGAGTGGCCTATATGCAATGCAACTCATTTCTCCTGAGTTTTCTCCTAGGTGATATTTTCACATTTTGTCATAAACCCCCAGCAAGCAAGAAAATACTCAAAAGTAATTTTTATAGTACTTTGTCACCAACTTGTAGGTATTTTTTCAATTTTAAACGTTTAAAAGTTATTTTAAATAAAACATGAAATCATCTCCTAGGAGATAACTATTTTTTCAAATGTTGAAATGCTACAAAGCATGATGAAAAAAAAACCAAAGCAATCTGGTATTGCTGGACTTCCTGCTGAACTTGACTTTGCTTACCTAGCCACAGTGAGGGGCAAAAGAATGGTCATAAAACAACCAAAATGCAGTGGTAAGAAACAACAAAACATGCCTGTGCAATCACCATCAACGCAGCAATCAGAAACAAAAAATGCAGTTTGTCGCACATTCAGCTACAAACAGAACGAGTAAATATGATAATTTCTTTATTGTTATAGATCATGTTTATATATGTAGATATTCCAGTAGAAAAAAACCAAAACAATTTATTTCAAAGTTATTAAAAAAAATGTCAGAAGTCAATTTTTATAACTTTTAAAAACTCCCCCATAGCGATGTCTTGCCTTCCCTACGATCCTAAAGTAAAATTATATTTTTAAGCTGTTCATTGCCGGCACTATTTTGGTATACAAAAACCTAGTAAAACAATTACACATGGTTTCAATGGTTTCAAGTCCAATATGAACTGGAAAATATCTGTAAATAGCGCATGACAGGCAGTTATTACATTATTTACACAAGGTATTCTAGCACTCAGAGGTTGCAGAAATCTAATCAACAACCAAAGCAAACACCTGATTAAAGTCAATGGGTGAAGTCACATAATTTCCGTTAATGTATTACGCTGTCATACCTCATTCAACTACAAGGAGCTCTTCTGTACCTTGTAGGGAGAAGGGTGAACATAAAGGAGAAGGAGGGGGTGGGGGATGTGTCTCTAGATTTCTTAAAGCCATTGTAGTATGTGTGTTTAAACATTTCTATAGCATAGGTTTGAAAAGCAAGTGGGCTTTTATAAAATTCCCCAACAAATGCCTGATACATACACACACACACACACACACACACACACACACACACACACACACACACAATATAAAAATAAATACACATATACACACACACACACATACACACACACGCCTACATCCCTTCCCTCCCCGCTGATTGGAGGGAAGGGACGTGGGCGGGGACCGGAGCTATGAAGGAGGCAGGGGAGCAGCGAGACTGACAGACGCAGAGATAAACAGCCGGCTGCGACACGCTGCGTGTCGACAGTTCGGCTGATGATTTATGGGGGCATAGCAGAGCGCAGGGGGGTTCTTAGGGGGGATCGGTATAGCAACACAGGCTGGGCAGTATATGCAGACCCAGCCTCTGTATGCTGATAGCATTGTTAGAACCCACCTCGGGTTCTCTTTAAGTACTAGAAACAATGGCCTCAATTCACTAAGATCATGCTGGAGATAATAAGCCTTATTACCCACGTCCCTTTCCTCCAATCAGCGGGGAGGGAAGGGACGCGGGCGTGTGTGTGTATATGTGTGTGTGTGTATATGTGTATTTATTTTTATATTGTGTGTGAGAGAAAACGTACCTCCACACAGTGAGAGAGGTATCTTATCTCTTCATTCCTTAAGTTACCTTCTCTGTAGTTAATTTACCTCCTCTGTAGTTATTTTCACATGCAGTTAATTAACAACCTGTCTTTAAAGCGGAATATAACCCTGCATTTCAACTTTGCTCTAAAACATTATTTACAGCCAGCATTTTTTTTTTTACTAGACCAGCATTGGAAGGGTTACACACAGAGCTTTCAATTTCCATGGAGAGAAATGCTGTCGCAGCCGAAGTTTAGATGGATACATTTAAGTAAACACAATGTAACAAGTGGTGAATGTTACACACACTCTGGCTGTCCTCCAGCTCCTGCACAGTCAGAGAGAGTGAGTCACATTCCACACTTGTTACATTGTGTTTACTTAAATGTATCTATCTAAACTTCGGATGCGTCTGCATTTCTATCCACGGAACTTTAAAGCTCTGTGTGTAACCATTCCAATGCTGGTCTAGTAAAAAAAAAAAAAAAAGCTGGTTGCATATAATACGCTGTAAATGTTTTAGAGCAAAGTTGAAATGCAGGGTTATATTCCACTTTAACTCTGGAGTTATTTTAAGGATTGAAGAGTTAACTTAAAGACAGAAGAGTTAACTTTAGGTTTGCCTGAGGTAAAATGTTTCCTGAATACTACATGCCTCATCACCATGGTGATAACTATAGAAACGTTATTAAAGACAGGAAATAAGCTTAGTGAATTGAGGCCAATGTGTGTATTTTTTTTTTGTGTTGAGCCGGCGGGCGGGGTGTAGTCAAGAAGGAAATAAAATATAGGCAAGTAAATATTTATCTTGTAATGTGAACAATGCTTTCCTCCAGTGCAATATTCTGGGTCTGATTATGCATTTAAACCTAATAAATAAGTAGGGCATCAGGTGTTGTAAGGATGTTAGCTGGGACAGCCTGGTTACCTCATAGTATACTAGTCTCAGGAAGGCAAAGCAACCTACTGAATAGTGTATCTATAAGGAACCTGCCTGTTTCCGCCGAGACCCAGGCGGAATCCACCGCTTGTTCCCCGCTGATGACGCAGCTGCTGGAACGCAGGCTGCACATTCTGATAGGCAGAGGGCAAGTTCCCAGTACACATTCCACATATGTAAACAATAGTCAGCTGACAGCATGGTGTCAGCTGGCGCTACAGTGGCAACTGTTAACTATTTAGTCAAAATAGGCAGGGGGTGAAAACTTCATGTTTAAGTGGCTGGTTCATCAAAAACTTTGGCCTTGTTTGGGGGAGGGGTGGTGCACATTGCTAGCCTTGTAATCCAGACTGTGATCAGACTTGTCTGGATAATGTGAGTGCGCACCCAGCAACTGAAGAATTAGCCAAATTACTGGAATTTGAACTTAGCTTGTATTTTACCATTCTTGTCTGTTACTAAGTCTTGCATGTTACCTGGATACTCTTGCCTGCTGCCTGGACCGACCTCTGCTTGTTACCTGGATGCTCTTGTCTGCTGCCTGGACTGACCCTTGCCTGTTTACTAGACACTCGTGTTTATACCTGGACTGACCCTTGCCTGTTGCTTGGATAACCTTGCATAAACTCTCTCACATGCTGCTACAATAGCTTCATTTTTATTTTAATCTCTGTTTTGCTACAAAGCATACTGTGGTGAAAAATATATATATAAAAAAATGGTGCAGTTGGTTGGGGAGGGCAGATGGGGTGACATTGGCCTTAGACAAAAATCCAGCCCTGGTATTTTATAAATTATTCCCTGGGTCTTTTCACTTTAGGTTTACAAAGGGAAATTGCTGTGGCAGTTCATTGAATATGAAAATTGTGCATGTAAGGTCACAAGCCTCTGTTCTCTGTTACTAATGAGTAACAGGTGCCAATAACACATAACCATGCTACTGTGTTCTAGTGAAGAAATAAAGATTGCTGCTTTTATCACAACTATGGTCGCTGATCCTCCTTTGAACTTTTATGTCACCTTTACTAACACTGAAAAATCTTAGAGGACTGTGGGTGAACAAGGGCTTTTATCTAAAAATTGGCTTGTAAATGGTAAATATAGTGGCACATATATCACTTATTAAAGAAGTTTAACAGAAAAAAGGAAAGTCAGCATGAACACATTCATAAAGTTCTAAACAATATATAATCATTTAATTCAGGTTATTTTCATTAAGAACACCAGCAGTTCTAAATAGTCAACTGTGAGAACAACCATTTATTCTCCTTACAATTTCTCCCCAACCTCTGCAATACCCCTTCCCTGTGGCTAGTAATTGTGATTAAGAGGCAGGGCTTGGGAAAGTCCTGGTTACTCAGCATGACATATAAAAGCCTTGTTTGCTCCCTACAAAATAACTTACTGTTACCTCCTAACTGGAGGTTTCCGCAAGTGGCATCCTCCACTTCCAGGTGTTGGCAGCTATTCCCCGATGGTGACGAGCATGCTGAAGACCAGCGTGCGCATAGCAGTAGGCAGGTTCTTCACTCCTCCCGGCCTCAGTACTCCCTCAAGTGCTGTAAACAATAGTGTCAGCTGACACAATCTAACTCCGTATCGTGTCAGCTGACTTCCTATCGGCTGACCCACAGGCAAGGATTTGTGATGCATGATTGGTTGCGGTTTGACTGGCAAACCACTGATTGGACAAGCACTTGTATATATAGCCTGCTTTGTCAGTCACTCATTGCCCATGATAGATTTAGCTGTGCTAGTGCTGGGTGCATACTGCTCATTATTACTGCAAATCCTGAATTTTGACCATGCTTGTTATTGACTACTCTTCTGATTGCCCCCTGGACAGACCTTTGCTTGATATTGGACTTCCCTTGATTGCTGCCTGGACCAACCTTGGATTGCCTTGTGACCTTTGTTTTGCTTTTCCCTCTTATAACTTAATATTTCAGATTTCCTGTATAGGACCTGAACTGTTTCTGGAATTGCTATATGTTCTTGTTTGGCTCTGGGAGATTATTTGCCTGCTCTACATTCAGCTCCTATACTTTGCACCTTTAAAGACCTGGGTGTAACCAAAATGGGGCAGGTGTTTCTTACCTCCACCAACAACACATGTTTTACAGAAAGCCACACACATGCAGAGGTCTAACTATGAATAGATCATTATTAGTTACGTTAGCAGAGCTGATTAACTAACCTCTGTGGATTTCCACAAAACATGCAATGTTGGTGGGCCTTAAAGACAGGGTTGGGGAACACTGCCCTATAATATGGATTATTTGTTAATCAATAATGCAGGTCAGTCTGCTGACACAGGTGCTGACAGCCGACTTCTGTCATAAGCAGAGAAGCAAGCTCCAGGCAATTTAGACTAGCTTGATTGATGGTAATCGTATTTCTTTTCCCAGCTCCCCCTCCCACCCTGTTGTCTTCCCCATGACCCTTTCCTCTTTTCAGATTATAATGGCTTCTTTTAACAGCATGTCTCTGCCAAACAGCACTGGTGATGTCTGCAGTCCTGGTGAGAGGTCTTCCTGCCATTTCTCCTCTCCCACCAGGCTTTCTGTCTTGTGCCTTTACCTTTTTTTCCCTCCCACTCCTCCTATACACCAGGTGTCAAATTCCCTAGGTACGCCACTGGAAGCGAGTATGGATCACTGATGCTTCCTGGTGAAGCATACATTTAAGTGAGAGACCCACCTGACAAGGTTGAAGTTTAGATCTGGTAAGCCTCCCTGTTTGTGTGGTGGTGGGATCACGATTGAAAGCATGTATTGGCACTTGTACTGAATGGTGTAGCATGTTGTATGAAGCCATACAGTTTTACACTATGAAAAGTGATTTCTCATAGGTTGTAAAGAAGGTGTTTTGGAGTGCACAGTGGATTTGTGTGCCTATGACAATTATTTTTTTGGGACAGCAGTGGCTTCCTCTGTGGTATCCTCACGTGAGCTCCAGTCTTGTTTAGTGTTTTACGTATCATAGATTTGCTAACAGGGATAATAGCATGTGCCAGAGACTTTTGTAAGTCTTTAGCTGACACTTTAGGATTCTTCTTTACCTCATTGAGCACTCTGCTCTTGCAGTCATCTTTACAGGATGGCCACTCCCAGGGAGAGTAGCAGCAGTGCTGAACTTTCTCCATTTATAGACAATTTGCCTTTCCGTGGTCTGATGAACACAAGGCTTTTGAAGATATTTTAATAAACCTTTCCAGCTTTATTCAAGTCAAAAATTCTTAATCATAGGTCTTCTGAGAGATCTTTTTTTGCAAGGCATCATTCACACCAGGCAATGATTTTTGGGAAAAGCAAACCCAAACTGGTGTGTGCTTTGTATATGGCAGGGCACCTGTAACCCCTCCAATCTCATCTCATCTCATTGATTGGACTCCAGCTGGCTAACACCTCACTCCAATTAGCTCTTAGAGATTTCATTAGTATAGGGGATCACATATCTTTTCCACCTGCACTGCTAATGTTTATATGGTGTGTTCAATAAAAACATGGAAACATTTAATTATTTTTGTGGTATTAGATTAAGCAGACGTTGATTGTCTAATGTGTTTTAGATGAAGATCAGTTCACATTTTATAACCAATTTGTGCAGAGATTCATATAATTCCAAAGGGTTCACATCATTTTTATTGCTATTGTATAAAATATATAAATATTATATTAACTACAGATAATGTTCTGCACCCCTTACAGCTAGTACAATATGCTGCAGCCAGACTCCTAGCCAATGCCCCCCGCAGCTCACACATCACCCCAGTACTGCAAACTCTTCCCTGGTTGCCAGTAAAATGGAGAATCAATTTTAAGATCTGCCTGCTGACATTCAAGGCTCTAAACCACATGGGACCCAAAATACACAGCGTATCTATTGTAACTGTATGCCTCTCCACGCACCCTCTTCTCTGCCAACAAGATGAAGCTGGTTATTCCCAGGATACACCTAACATTTGGTGCTCGGGCCTTTTCCTATGCAGCCCCTACTCTATGGAACTCACTTCCACAATCAGTACGTGAGGCTCCTTTCTCTGGACAGCTTTAAAAAAAAAGGCTAAAAACTCACCTCTTTTCCCTAGCCTTTGAGACTGCATAATGCAGGGTCACAGCGCTTTGAGTCCCCAGGGAGAAAAACGCTATAAAAATTTTATTGTTATTGTTAACTCCTTGCCGACAGCTCCACGCTAATTGACGTGAATGCGGCGGCAGCCACAGGACCACTTCACGCTGATTGGCGTAAACTGCCTTCTATGGAGCTAGCAGGGGATTGTGCGCTTATCTCTGCTAGGAAGGCGGCGATCGCCACTCGGAGACTGTTAGACGGCAAAACCACCATCTATAAACATTGTACAGTGCTGTGATCTGCAGCAGCACTGTACTGGGGACAGCCGTGTCACAAGGCAGGCACAAAAGTGATCAGCTGTAATAGGCTGAAGTCTATGACAGTTGATCATGCTAATTGGCTGGGGGAGGGAGGAATATAAAATAAATTTAAAAAAAAGGTCAAATTTATTTAAAAATTAATAAAATAAACTGGGGAGCAATCAGACCCCACCAACAGAGAACTCTGTTGGTAGGGAGAAAGTTGGGGGGAATCACTTGTGTGCAGAGTTGTGCAGCCCTGCAGCTTGGCCTTAAAGCTGCAGTGGGCCAATTACTAAAAAAAATGGCCTGGTCACAAAGCCCCCCGTAATTGGGCCACTGCGGTGCATGGTGTGTTCAATAAAAACATGGAAACATTTATTTGTGTGGTATTAGTTTAAGCAGACTGTGATTGTCTATTAACACCGCGGTCTGTCACACATAGAGATGTGGCGAAAGGTTCGCCGGCGAACGGTTCCAGGCGAACTTTGGTGGTTCGCGTTCGCAGAGAACCGGGAACTTTTTTTCAAAGTTTGGTTCGCCCATAGACTTTAATGGCCACCGAATTTAACGATTAGTAGCCAAGTCCCCTTACATAGTAGAAACAACAAAATTGTTGGGAATGTTAAGTGGAATAGTGGGAACAAGAGGAATTTTTTTTTTTTCAAAAAGACCTTATACTTTTTGAGAAAATCAATTTTAAAGTTTCAGAGTAAAATGAGCCGATTCATTAAAAAAAGAACCGATTCATTAAAAAGAACCAGATGATTCAAGAACCGTTAGTATAGCAGAGAATGCGTCCTAAACAGGACGTGAAGCTGCCAGCTCTGCTGCTGTCTCTCCCCACCTGTCTGCACCTGTCACCCTCATCTAGCCTGGCACCCGGTGCACCCATGCGTGCCAGGCTAGGTGAGGGTGACAGGTGAGGAGGTGGGGAGAGACAGCAGGAACCGGCAGCTATGCGTCCAAAAGGACGCATTCTCGGCTATGTGGGAGGCATCGGAGATCTTTAATCAACTTAATTGAAGATCGCAACATAAGAGGATACAGTTCGTTGGATCATTTACCGTGGATATTGGCGTGGGAAAACTTTTTTTTAAAAAAGGTACAGGTAAGTATTTATGGTTAATTTAGAATAATAAAATACTTTTCCCATGGTTGTTTTTTTTTTCATTTAACCCTTTGTGGAAATGGGTAAGGGGTACTTTGTACCCCTATACTCATTTCTCCTGGGAGGGGGGTGGGCATCTGGGGTCCCCTTCTTAAAGGGGACTCCCAGATGCCACCATGAACCCCCCCCCACCTCCTCCTGGGGCCACGGAGGTGGGGAAGAGCCCCTTGTCAATGGATTGGACAAGGGCTCCAGGGGGGGAGGGGGGGGAGGGGAAGGCTTGCCCCCCCCCCGGAGCCCCCCCCATACCATGGACCATGCGGGCTGGTATTGCTCAGAATGCGAAGCCCCAGTCGGCCGGGGCTCCGCATTCTGGCTATCCCAGCCTGCATGGGGTACAAGGGGTTACAGAGGCTTGGGAGGGGGGACCCCACGCCATTTTTTTTTCAGATTTCCCACACACAGCAAATAAAAAAAAATAAAAACATTTTTTAAAGGACTTCCGAGGCCACAAATGTGAAAAAAGTTAAATACCTTTTCATAATCCATATCCATTGAGGACGCCATCCGCACCCTCCCGTTCATTCCGCCATGGCTCCAGCACTATAACGGCCCTGGTCGAGTCCCGACCCCTCTGAACGGGTCGGGTTCTCAACTCATTCCCCCCTCAATATGGCCGCCACAGATTGCCGCGGCTGCACAGTCCGCATAGACGCGATTGCGGCTGCGCAGCTCTAGCACTTCCTCCCGATGCGTTTGATGTATGCACGCATATTGATGACTTGGCGGGAGGAGGGCCTAGAGCTGCACAGCCGCAATCGCGCCTATGCAGACTGCACAGCAGCAGCAATCTGTGGCGGCCATATTGAGGAGGAAATGAGAACCCAACCCGTTTGAAGGGGTCGGGGCCCGACCGGGGCCGGTATTACTGCGGGAGCCATGGGGGAATGAATGGGAGGGCGCGGATGGCGTCCTCGATGTATCTGGATTATGAAAAGGTATTTAACTTTTTTCACATTTGTGGCCTAGGAAGTCCGTTAAATATTGTTTCCCGCTATCTTTTTACCATCCTGCAAATTTGGTGTTGCTAGGATGTAAGGGGCCTTTGCTATTAACTGCTAAAGTCGGCGGGTGATGATGATAACCAATCAGAATTATAGGGGTGCAAAAGTGCTGCATTCTGCCATAGGCTTCCATTAGGCTCCCTATTTCACTTTCAAAAATCTCAAATCTTTTCGAAGGGCGATGGCTCAGCAGTGGCAAAATTTCTAGCATTATAAGGACTCTTAGGGGGATCATGACTGGTGAGTTTCGGGCCCCTAGGCCAAAGAGGTCATAGCTTAGGGCAGGGGTGCCCACACTGTTTTGGCTCACGAGCTACTTTAAGATTTAGTATATGTAATGGAAGTGTTGCGCCACTGGTAAAAGCAGCTAATTCTGATTAAGGGTATCCCAATGCCTCAAATTGAAAACTTGTTAAAAATATCAGATAGCGCTAATAAATAGTATACATCAAATGACAAAATTTAATATATTAAAATTCATAATCTCCTAAAATTACACAGCTTAATCTTTAGTTAAAAACTTGAGAATTAACCACTTGAGGACCTAGGGCTTTCTACCCCTTAAGGACCGGCCACTTTTTTTCCATTCAGACCACTGCAGCTTTCACGGTTTATTGCTCGCTCATACAACCTACCACCTAAATGAATTTTGGCTCCTTTTCTTGTCACTAATAAAGCTTTCTTTTGGTGCTATTTGATTGCTCCTGCGATTTTTACTTTTTATTATATTCATCAAAAAAGACATGAATTTTGGCAAAAAAATGATTTTTTTTTAACTTTCTGTGCTGACATTTTTCAAATAAAGTAAAATTTCTGTATACATGCAGCGCGAAAAATGTGGACAAACATGTTTTTGATTAAAAAAAAACCCATTCAGTGTATATTTATTGGTTTGGGTAAAAGTTATAGCGTTTACAAACTATGGTGCAAAAAGTGAATTTTCCCATTTTCAAGCATCTCTGACTTTTCTGACCCCCTGTCATGTTTCATGAGGGGCTAGAATTCCAGGATAGTATAAATACCCCCCAAATGACCCCATTTTGGAAAGAAGACATCCCAAAGTATTCACTGAGAGGCATAGTGAGTTCATAGAAGATATTATTTTTTGTCACAAGTAAGCGGAAAATGACACTTTGTGAGAAAAAAAAAAAAAAAAAAGTTTCCATTTCTTCTAACTTGCGACAAAAAAAAAATGAAATCTGCCACGGACTCACCATGCCCCTCTCTGAATACCTTGAAGGGTCTACTTTCCAAAATGGGGTCATTTGTGGGGTGTTTTTACTGTCCTGACATTTTGGTGGGTGCTAAATTGTAAGCACCCCTGTAAAGCCTAAAGGTGCTCATTGGACTTTGGACCCCTTAGCGCAGTTAGGCTGCAAAAAAGTGCCACACATGTGGTATTGCCGTACTCAGGAGAAGTAGTATAATGTGTTTTGGGGTGTATTTTTACACATACCCATGCTGGGTGGGAGAAATATCTCTGTAAATGACAATTTGTTAATTTTTATAACACACAATTGTCCATTTACAGAGATCTTTCTCCCACTCAGCATGGGTATGTGTAAAATACACCACAAAACACATTATACTACTTCTCCTGAGTACGGCGATACCACATGTGTGGCACTTTTTTGCACCCTAACTGCGCTAAAGGGCCCAAAGTCCAATGAGTACCTTTAGGATTTCACAGGTCATTTTGAGAAATTTCGTTTCAAGACTACTCCTCACGGTTTAGGGCCCCTAAAATGCCAGGGCAGTATAGGAACCCCACAAATGACCCCATTTTAGAAAGAAGACACCCCAAGGTATTCCGTTAGGAGTATGGTGAGTTCATAGAAGATTTTATTTTTTGTCAAAAGTTAGCGGAAAATGACACTTTGTGAAAAAACACAATTAAAATCAATTTCCGCTAACTTGTGACAAAAAATAAAATCTTCTATGAACTCGCCATACTACTAACGGAATACCTTGGGGTGTCTTCTTTCTAAAATGGGGTCATTTGTGGGGTTCCTATACTGCCCTGGCATTTTAGGGGCCCTAAACCGTGAGGAGTAGTCTTGAAACGAAATTTCTCAAAATGACCTGTGAAATCCTAAAGGTACTCATTGGACTTTGGGCCCTTTAGCGCAGTTAGGGTGCAAAAAAGTGTCACACATGTGGTATCGCCATACTCGGGAGAAGTAGTACAATGTGTTTTGGGGTGTATTTTTACACATACCCATGCTGGGTGGGAGAAATACCTCTGTAAATGGACAATTGTGTGTAAAAAAATCAAAAGATTGTCATTTACAGAGGTATTTCTCCCACCCAGCATGGGTATGTGTAAAAATACACCCCAAAACACATTATACTACTTCTCCCGAGTACGGCAATACCACATGTGTGGCACTTTTTTGCACCCTAACTGCACTAAGGGGCCCAAAGTCCAATGAGTAACTTTAGGATTTCACAGGTCATTTTTGTTTCAAGACTACTCCTCGCGGTTTAGGGCCCCTAAAATGCCTGGGCAGTATAGGAACCCCACTAATGACCCCATTTTAGAAAGAAGACACCCCAAGGTATTCCGTTAGGAGTATGGTGAGTTCATAGAAGTTTTTATTTTTTTTGTCACAAGTTAGCGGACATTGATTTTAATAGTTTTTTTTCACAAAGTGTCATTTTCCGCTAACTTGTGACAAAAAATAAAATCTTCTATGAACTCACCATACTCCGTACGGAATACCTTTGGGTGTCTTCTTTCTAGAATGGGGTCATTTGTGGGGTTCCTATACTGCCCTGGCATTTTAGGGGCCCTAAACCGTGAGGAGTAGTCTTGAAACCAAATGTCGCAAAATGACCTGTGAAATCCTAAAGGTACTCATTGGACTTTGGGCCCCTTAGCGTACTTAGGGTGTAAAAAAGTGCCACACATGTGATACCGACGTACTCAGGAGAAGTAGTATAATGCGTTTTGGGGTGTATTTTTACACATACCCATGCTAAGTGGGAGAAATATCTCTGTAAATGACAATTGTTTGATTTTTTTACACACAATTGTCCATTTACATAGAAATTTCTCCCACCCAGCATGGGTATGTGTAAAAATACACCCCAAAACACATTATACTACTTTTCCTGAGTACGGCGGTACCACATGTGTGACACTTTTTTGCAGCCTAGGTGCGCTAAGGGGCCCAACGTCCTATTCACAGATCATTTTGAAGCATTTGTTTTCTAGACTACTCCTCGCGGTTTAGGGGCCCTAAAATGCCAGGGCAGTATAGGAACCCCACAAGTGACCCCATTTTAGAAAGAAGACACCCCAAGGTATTCTGTTAGGTGTATGGCGAGTTCATAGAAGATTTTATTTTTTGTCACAAGTTAGTGAAAAATGACACTTTGTGAAAAAAAAACAATAAAAATTAATTTCCGCTAACTTTTGACAAAAAATAAAATCTTCTATGTCTGTGTGTGCCCGGCCGCTCGCTCGGGTGGGTCCGCCCCCCGCTCATTGGCACTAGTGCATGTTCGCTGCTTCTGGCCGGGTGCGGGCGGCGAGCCGGGCAAGGGCCGAGGATGTTGGCGATTGCTGGGTCGTCTTGTCGCGAACCGCGGTTTGGGTTTTAAACCGAAAAACTGTGCAGCCCTATCTAAGGCTTATATCACAATGGTGTTAATTACAAAGGAGAAGAGAAGGGAAAAAGAAAGGGGAAAGGAGGTACTCACAGTGCAGCATTGATATTTTAGAGCTGTTGTAGTAGCGGCTGCAGTGTGGGGTTCCCCTGCACACTGCAGATCCGGTTTCCGATTCTGATTCCGATTTATGGTTCCGATTTTCCCTGCAAATATTGTGAGATACTATAAGTGGTGTAATGCATCAATCTTTCAGGGATTCACACTCAGCGGCTGGATTTGCACCCATTCCTAGTAGCTTTTCCTCTCATATACCTATAAGACCGGTGAGGGCATTTCTTTTTTTTTTTTTTTTTGGTGGTGGGTTTTTTTTTTTTTTTATTTATTTATTTTTATTCTATTCTATTCTACTATAATATTTTTCCTCGTGTGATTTTTCTTCTTTTTGTTGTTGTTGTTGCTGTTGTGTTATGTCTATATAAGTGGATTCAGACTATGATGTGAAGATGCGCCCAGGGACACAGGAGCACGGCTGTGAAGTCATGTTGATGGAAGTCCAGGCATGATAATACGCTGAGTCTGAAAAAAAAAAAAAAAAAAAAAACCTTCTATGAACTCGTCATACACCTAACAAAATACCTTGGGGTGTCTTTTTTTCTAAAATGGGGTCACTTGTGGGATTCCTATACCGCCCTGGCATTTTACAGGCCCAAAACCGTGAGTAGTCTGGAAACCAAATGTCTCAAAATGACTGTTCAGGGGTATAAGCATCTGCAAATTTTGATGACAGGTGGTCTATGAGGGGGCGAATTTTGTGGAACCGGTCATAAGCAGGGTGGCCTTTTAGATGACAGGTTGTATTGGGCCTGATCTGATGAATAGGAGTGCTAGGGGGGTGACAGGAGGTGATTGATGGGTGTCTCAGGGGGTGGTTAGAGGGGAAAATAGATGCAATCAATGCACTGGGGAGGTGATCGGAAGGGGGTCTGAGGGGGATCTGAGGGTTTGGCCGAGTGATCAGGAGCCCACACGGGGCAAATTGGGGCCTGATCTGATGGGTAGGTGTGCTAGGGGGTGACAGGAGGTGATTGATGGGTGTCTCAAGGTGTGATTAGAGGGGGGAATAGATGCAAGCAATGCACTGGCGAGGTGATCAGGGCTGGGGTCTGAGGGCATTCTGAGGGTGTGGGCGGGTGATTGAGTGCCCTAGGGGCATATAGGGGTCTAATCTGATAGGTAGCAGTGACAGGGGGTGATTGATGGGTAATTAGTGGGTGTTTAGGGTAGAGAATAGATGGAAACACTGCGCTTGGGTGGTGATCTGATGTCGGATCTGCGGGCGATCTATTGGTGTGGGTGGGTGATCAGTTTGCCCGCAAGGGGCAGGTTAGGGGCTGATTGATGGGTGGCAGTGACAGCGGGTGATTGATGGGTGGCAGTGACAGGGGGTGATTGATGGGTGGCAGTGACAGGGGGTGATTGATGGGTGATAGGTGATTGGCAGGTGATTGACAGGTGATCAGTGGGTTATTACAGGGAAGGACAGATGTAAATATTGCACTGGCGAATTGATAAGGGGGGGTCTGAGGGCAATCTGAGCGTGTAGGTGGGTGATTGGGTGCCCGCAAGGGGCAGATTAGGGTCTGATCTGATGGGTAACAGTGACAGGTGGTGATAGGGGGTGATTGATGGGTAATTAGTGGGTGTTTAGAGGAGAGAATAGATGTAAACGCTGCACTTGGGTGGTGATCTGATGTCGGATCTGCGGGCGATCTATTTGTGTGGGTGGGTGATCAGATTGCCCGCAAGGGGCAGGTTAGGGGCTGATTGTTGGGTGGCAGTGACAGGGGGTGATTGATGGGTGATAGGTGATTGGCAGGTTATTGACAGGTGATCAGTGGGTTATTACAGGGAAGGACAGATGTAATTAATGCACTGGCGAATTGATAAGGGGGGGGGGTCTGAGGGCAATCTGAGCGTGTGGGCGGGTGATTGGGTGCCCGCAAGGGGCAGATTAGGGTCTGATCTGATAGGTAACAGTGACAGGTGGTGATAGGGGGTGATTGATGGGTGATTGATGGGTAATTAGTGGGTGTTTAGAGAAGATAACAGATGTAAACGATACATTTGGGAGGTAATCTGACGGCGGGTTTGCGGGCGATCTAATGGTGTGGGTGGGTGATCAGATTGCCCGCAAGGGGCAGGTTAGGGGCTGATTGATGGGTGGCAGTGACAGGGGGTGACAGGGGGTGATTGATGGGTGATAGGTGATTGGCAGGTGATTGACAGGTGATCAGTGGGTTATTACAGGGAAGAACAGATGTAATTAATGCACTGGTGAATTGATAAGGGGGGGTCAGAGGGCAATCTGAGCGTGTGGGCGGGTGATTGGGTGCCCGCAAGGGGCAGATTAGGGTCTGATCTGATAGGTAAAAGTGACAGGTGGTGATAGGGGGTGATTGATGGGTGATTGATGGGTAATTAGTGGGTGTTTAGAGGAGAGAATAGATGTAAACAATGGATTTGGGAGGTGATCTGATGTCGGATCTGCGGGCGATCTATTGGTGTGGGGGGGTGATCAGATTGCCCGCAAGGGGCAGGTTAGGGGCTCATTGATGGGTGGCAGTGACAGGGGGTGATTGATGGGTGATTGATGGGTGATTGACAGGTGATTGACAGGTGATTGACAGGTGATCAGGGGGATAGATGCATACAGTAAACAGGGGGGGTGGTCTGGGGGGGGGGGTCTGGGGAGAATCTGAGGGGTGGGGGTGATCAGGAGGGGGCAGGGAGCAGGGGGGGGGGATAAAAAAAAATAGCGTTGACAGATAGTGACAGGGAGTGATTGATGGGTGATTAGGGGGGTGATTGGGTGCAAACAGGGGTCTGGGGGGTGGGCAGGGGGGGGGTCTGATGGGTGCTGTGGGCGATCTGGGGCAGGGGGGGGTAAAAAATCAGTGTGCTTGGTGCAGACTAGGGTGGCTGCAGCCTGCCCTGGTGGTCCCTCGGACACTGGGACCACCAGGGCAGGAGGCAGCCTGTATAATACACTTTGTAAACATTACAAAGTGTATTATACACTTTGTATGCGGCAATCGTCGGGTTAACATCCCGCCGGCGCTTCCGTATGGCCGGCGGGATGTTGCGGCGGGTGAGCGGCGCCAGGCGGAGGCGGAGGATCGCGTCACGGATGACGCGATCGCTCCGCCCATGCCCCTACAAGGACCGCCGCCATTTGTCAATACGGCGGTCCTTGCGGGGTGCACTTCCCGGCCGCCAATTGTACATACGGCGGTCGGGAAGTGGTTAATAAGTGAACATGATTCTATAATGTGTAGGCATTAATTGTAGGTAGCTCTCAAGGATAATATTCCATCAGTATTGGTGATCTTGAAGCAAAAAATTATTTGCAGAGATAGTACTCTTAGTAATAGACGTTAGATGGCATAGTATGCAATTGTAACTTGTGAATTGAGTGACTTGATAATTTGCATTAGATAGGCAGTCCTTGCTGAAATGTTATTTGACATGCAGTGATGTTTTCCACTAATAAGTTCTGTGCCTTGCACTTTAAATAGATTTTATGCTCGTATTGCTTCACGAAGCTTAGCCTGCTGTACTATCTCTGCAAATAATTTTTTGCTTCAAGATCACCAATATTGATGGAATATTATCCTTGAGAGCTACCTACAATTAATGCCTACACATTATAGAATCATGTTCACTTTATTAATTCTCAAGTTTTTAACTAAAGATTAAAGCGGAATATAACCCTGCATTTCAACTTTGCTCTAAAACATTATTTACAGCATATTATATGCAAAAAGCATTTTTTTTTTACTAGACCAGCATTGGAAGGGTTAAACACAGAGGTTTTAAGTTCCGTGCAGACGTTCAGATAGTTACATTCTATTTAGTTAGATGTATCTATTGATAAACAGTTACACACTCTTTGGCTGTCCTCCAAGCTCCTTCTCAGTGAGAGAGATGAGTCACAATAAACACTTAAAAGATACATATTTGTAAACAAAAAGTATCTAACTGAAGTTCGGATGCGTCTGCAGAAATCTCTAGGGACTTTAAAGCCCTGTGTAACCCTTCCAATGCTGGTCTAGTAAAAAAAAAAATGCTGGTTGCATATAATATACTGTAAATAATGTTTTAGAGCAAAGTTGAAATGCAGGGTTATATTCCGCTTTAAGCTGTGTAATTTTAGGAAATTATGAATTTTAATATATTTTATTAAATGTTGTCATTTGATGTATACTATTTATTAGCGCTATCTGATATTTTTAACTACTTTAAGATTTGCCAAGCCCAGGAGATCTACCAACATTTAGGTTGCTAGTTGCCTTCAGTATAGTTAGCCAGGTATAGTGTAGATAGGTATAGGGGCCTTCAGTATAGTTAGCCAGGTATAGTGTAGTTAGGTGTAGCGGCCTTCAGTATAGTTAGCCAGGTATAGTGTAGTTAGGTGTAGGAGCCTTCAGTATAGGTAGCCAGGTACAGTGTAGTTAGGTGTGGGTGCCTTCAGTATAGTTAGCCAGGTATAGTGTAGTTAGGTGTAGGGGCCTTCAGTATAGGTAGCCAGGTATAGTGTAGTTAGGTGTGGGTGGCTTCAGTATAGTTAGCCAGGTATAGTGTAGTTAGGTGTAGGAGCCTTCAGTATATTTAGCCAGGTATAGTGTAGTTAGGTGTAGGAGCCTTCAGTATAGTTAGTCAGGTATAGAGTAGTTAGGTGTAGGTGGCTTCAGTATAGTTAGCCAGGTATAGTGTAGTTAGGTGTAGGAGCCTTCAGTATAGTTAGCCAGGTATAGAGTAGTTAGGTGTAGATGCCACTCACCTTCCTCCAGTTCCAGCGGCGGTGTCTGGGGCTCCTCCTGGTCTTTCCTCCTTCGGCCGCGCTGGCTAGAGTCAGTGCAGATGCGCGGCATAGAAGAAGACTCCGACGAGTGAAGGGAGCAGCTGGCAGCGTGCGCTAACGCATTGTGCCCAGCACCGCCCCCAGCTGATGTTGCGGCATCCTCCACTCCCGCTGCGCCGCCCCTCTCCTCTCTGCCTCTTCCGATTAGCTAGCGGCCGACAGGGGTGCAAAAGTGGTAAAATCCTCCATATGCTTTCATTGGTTCTCCTATTTCACGTTCCAAAATCTCACACCATTTCAAAGGGCAATGGCTCAGCAGTGGCAAAACTCACCAGTCATGATCCCCCTAAGGGCCCCTACACTGGTAGAAAATGTGCAACTGCTGAGCCATCGCCCTTTGAAAAAATGTTAGATTTTGGAAAGTGAAATAGGGAGCCAATGAAAGCCTATGGGGGAATTTTACTACTTTTGCACCCCTGTAACTCTGGTTTGCAGAGATGTAGGGAACCCATCTTTGGAGTCCAAGTATAACAATATGCCTTCTACCTGCATGAGACGTTTCGTGAGATTCAGACGTTGCTAACGGCCATGGCTGCGATTTATGTTCGTCAGAATTTCCACTACTGACTGTAACGATTCGTGTCAGCACGCAGAGAGAATCTGATTATTGGTGATCTGCAGTATCACCAAGAATACAGATATATACCCGATTATTGATGATCTGCAGAATCACCGATAATACAGATATATTGCTAACCTCTGGACACCTGAAGCGTATAAGTGTTTGGTGTAACAGTAGTAATTGGACCACCGGGGTAGCAGGTGGTCCAATGAGTAGAGACAGACTCTACTGCAGTCAAGGACTCTAGGAGAAGGAGACCCTGACTGATTTTGCAGCAGTGCCCCCTCAGAGGAGCAGGGGGCCCCTGCAGGAGGGCTGAGCACCCAAGGGGTGGGTGACAGCCAGAAAGGTCGGGCAGGCGGGGTCGGCAACACACAGACAGATAAAGTACAAAGACAGGAAGCTGATTCGGTATCCAAGGCAAGCAGGGTTTGGCAACAGGTAAACAGAAATGCAAGGTACCGAATCAGAAAGCAGAGGGAAAGTCAGGAAAGCAATAAGTCATAACAGATATCAAACAATGCCTAGTCTGGGTGTGAGGTCCGTGGTCTCTACACCCTGGAACTAGTCTGATGTATAACAGAATGATAACACAAGTTCCCTAGTCTGGGTGTGAGGTCCGTGGTCTCTACACCCTGGAACTAGTCTGATGTATAACAGAATGATAACACAAGTTCCCTAGTCTGGGTGTGAGGTCCGTGGTCTCTACACCCTGGAACTGGTCTAAGGAATAACACAGATGATACACAGTATTCCTAGTCTGGGGTGTGAGGTCCATGGTCTCTACATCCTGGAACTGGTCTAAAAAATAACAGATGATACACAGTAAACTGGCTAAGTGTGGATTCCCAGGTCCACCTGGTTCAACTACACTGAAGGATCTGACTAAGGTCTGAGTGCTAACACATAGGTATTCCCAACGCCAGACAACCAGCAACTGAACAGCAAGAGATATATATAGTAAAGCGCTCCACAGCGCCGCCCAGCACCTATCAACCAATCACCTGCCGAGCTGGGATCAGCTGACCCTTCTCCTATTGGCATAAAGAGCCTGTCTTGCGGCGCGCGTAGCTCTCCATCTGTGTGCACTACTAGGTCCAAACAAACCAGAAACATGTTGCTGCGGGAAAACCGCCGCTCTGTGCGCGGATTCCGCCGCCTCACTGTCAGAACGCGCGGCGGTTTCTCCGCAATCCGTCAAACTGACATTGCCCAAATAAACAGGTTTTTGTGACCCTAGGCTATGACCTCTTTGGCCTAGCGGCCTGAAACTCACCAGTCATGATCCCACTAAGGGTCCCTACAATGCTAGAAAACTTGCCACTGCTGAGCCATCGCCCTTTGAAATGGTGTGAGATTTTCGAACGGTAAATAGGAGGCCCAATGAAAGCCTATGGGGGATTTTACCACTTTTGCACCCCTGTAACTCTGGTTTGCAGAGATGTATGGAACCCAACTTTGGAGTAAAAGTATAACAATATGCCTTCTACCTGCATGAGACATGTCGTGAGATTCAGACTTTGCTAACGGCCATGGCTGCGATTTATGTTCATCAGAATCTCCACCATTGAAATTGCCCAAATAAACAGGTTTTTGTGACCCTAGGCTATGACCTCTTTGGCCTAGGGGCCCGAAACTCACCAGTCATGATCCCCCTAAGAGTTCCTACAATGCTAGAAAATTTGCAACTGCTGAGCCATCGCCCTTTGAAAAGATTTGAGATTTTTGAAAGTGAAATAGGGAGCCTAATGGAAGCCTATGGCAGAATTCAGCACTTTTGCACCCCTATAATTCTGGTTGGTTATCATCATCATCACCCGCCGACTTTAGCAGTTAATAGCAAAGGCCCCTTACATCCTAGCAACACCAAATTTGCAGGATATGTTAAAAATATAGCAGGAAACAATATTTAAAGGACTTCCGAGGCCACAAATGTGAAAAAAGTTAAATACCTTTTCATAATCCAGATCCATGGAGGACGCCATCCGCGCCCTCCCATTCATTCCCCCATGGCTCCCGCAATAATACCGGCCCCGGTCAGGTCCCGACCCCTCTGAACGGGTCGAGTTCTCATTCCCCACTCAATATGGCCGCCACAGATTGCCGCAGCTGCGCAGTCTGCATAGACGCGATTGCAGCTGCGCAGCTCTAGGGCCACCTCCTGCCACGTCATCAATATGCGTGCATACATCGGACACATCTGGAGGAGGCCCTAGAGTTGCGCAGCCACAATCGCATCTATGCGGACTGCGCAGCCACGGCAATCTGTGGCGGCCATATTGAGGGGGGAATGAGAACCCGACCCGTTTGGAGGGGTCGGGACTCGACCGGGGCCGGTATTACGGCGTCCTCCATGGATCTGGATTATGAAATGGTATTTAACTTCTTTCATACTTGTGGCCTCGTAAGTCCTTTAAAAAAAAAAAAAATATAATATATATATATATATATATATATATATATATATATATATATATATATATATATATATATATATATATATATCTGGGAGTCCCCTTTAAGAAGGGGACCCCAGATGCCCACCCCCTCCCAGGAGAAATGCGTATACAAAGTACCCCTTTCCCACTCCACAAAGGGTTAAATGAAATAAAAACACAACCACGATAAAAGTCCTTTAATTTTCTTAATTAACCAGAAATACTTTCCTGTACCTTTTAAAAAAAATTCCCACGCCAATATCCTCAGTAAATGATCCAACGAACTGTATCCTCTTATGTTGCGATCTTCTATTAAGTTGATTGAAGATCTCTAAAGCCCCCCACCCACATAGCAAAGAATGCATCCTTTCAGACGCATAGCCAGGGGCGTAGCAATAGGGGGTGCAGAGGTAGCGACCGCATCGGGGCCCTTGGGCCAGAGGGGCCCCGAAGGGCCCTCTCTTAACTACAGAATTAGCTCTCTATTGATCCTATTCTCATAATAATGACTTCTGTAGATACTTTGAATAGTGGTAATCATTAACAAACTGTTCCCCATCCCCTTCTTGCACCTCTGACACTGTAGTTGCCATTGGCAGATTTTGGTGCGCAGTATAAATTGTTATGTATAGAGTGCTTGGGGGGGCCCCATTGTAAAACTTGCATCGGGGCCCACAGCTCCTTAGCTACGCCACTGCGCATAGCTGCTAGCTCCCGCTGTCTCTCCCCACCTGCCTGCCTGCACCTGTCAACCCCCCACCCATGGGTGCACTGGGTGCCAGCCTAGGTGGGGGTTGACAGGTGCAGGCAGGTGGGGAGACAGCAGCGGGAGCCAGCAGCTTCACGTCCTTCCGAGGACACATTCTCTGCTATACTAACGGCTCATGAATGAGCCGGATCTTTTTAATGAATCGGTTCTTTTTTTATGAAAATACTTTTTTTTTTACTTTAAAATTGATTTTCTCAAAAACTATAAGCTCTTTTAGAAAAAAAATGTTTCCTCTTATTCCCACTGTCCATCTTAACATTTTCTGCAAGTTTGGTGTTTCTAGCTTTTAAATCGGCTTTGCTATTAACTGCTAAAGTCGGCGGGCGCTTAATTTTCCCACGGTCAGAAGGAGTTACTTTTAAAATTGATTTTCTCAAAAACTGTAAGGTATTTTTGAAAAAAAATGTTCCCCTCTTGTAGTCACTGAAAGATCTCAGGTGTTAGACACCTTGAAACATCTTTTCAATCACTTTTCTGGCCAGCATAAATGTTTCTAGTTTTCAAAGTTTGCCTCCCCATTGAAGTCTATTGCGGTTCTCGGCAGTTCATGCGAACCGAACCTTCCGCGGAAAATCGGAGGTTCGCGACATCACTAGTCACACAGTCGCATGCGCGCACACCCCTTACCGCATGCACCTGTCCGCCTGGCTCCCTGGCCCCGTCCTCCTGTCCCAACGGCTGTCTGCACTGCACATGCGCAGTAGTGCAAACGCATGGACACAGGGACAGGATGACGCAGGGACACTTAGGTTTTATTATATATATTAGAATATTAGTCTTGTGTGTTTATTTTCAAGACTAAAAATTCTAAAGCTGGCCATACACTAGCCCGATTTGCCACCGTTTCGACAGCAGATTCGATCACTGGGATCGAATCTGCTGCCAATCGTTCGCGCTACACGCCGAATTTCGATCCATTTCGTCCGATCCCGTCGATCGCTCCGTGCAGAAAATTACCGTCGATCGCCCACGGGTAGGCGTTGAGTACCCGACGACCGACGCAATAGAGCCGCATACATTACCTGCTCTGCCGGTACGACTACCCCCGGTCACCGCTGCTCCATGTCCGCGCTGGTCTCCGGCATGCTTCAGTTCTTCCTGCCCGGCAGGAAGTTTAAACAGTAGAGGGCGCTCTACTGTTTAAACTTCCTGCCGGGCAGGAAGAAGTATAGCATGCTGGACCTGGAGACCAGAGTGGAGAAGACAGCGGAGACCTGGGGACTGGAGTCGCGCCGGCGGAGCAGGTAATGTATGCGGGCATGCAGGTGGGGGGAGCGGCGGCAGCACCACCACCACCACAACAGATTGTGATCGGTTTCAGGTTGAAATCGGTTCACAATCTGTTTGCAGTAAAGGTAGCCATACGATCACTCTCTGATCATATTCGATCAGAGAGGGATCTGTTGGTCGAATCTGATGGCAAATCGACCAGTGTATGGCTACCTTAAACCTCAGCAATGACACTAATATAAAACCTGCTTAATTTAGCTACAAAACAAATATAAGTAATGACCCTTTGAACTCTTTGGCACTTAAATAATAAGAGCAGTTTTATTTTAGACAAATAGTGTTCTGCCTTGTATTTACTTTTCTGAAAAATCAGGCTCTATGCAAATTGATATTTGACTTCTTTATTTGCATAGATAACAGCTTCAATTTATTTTAATACTTGCAATCCTAAGAAATAGAAAAGGACTTCAGACAATTTCCTATTCTTAGTAGGACTAGTACTATATGTACCATGTTGTATATGTACCATGTCAAATCAAGTGCACTTTAAGAGGGATTGTAGTACAGTGTCATCCACTAAGTTACTGTACTGCATATATTGTTTAATATTCTATTAATCATATTAACCACAAGACAAACTTTTGCATTAAACTATTGATTAAAGGTAAATAAAATATATGAACATGTAGAAACAATAGTCTGTTGCTTCATTCCAAATACTGCTGCAAGGTGTGGAGAATGAATGCACTATTTTTCAAAATGCCATACAGATTCCTTTGAAACTGGATTTTTTACAGTTGGATAAACATTGTGGCATTGTTGTCCAGAAAGCACTGTATTATTTTCTAGCTCTGTGACCTCATCCATGTTCCCATACACCATTTTTCATTAATCACCTCCAGGTCACCTATTCTTTCACCCTTCCATAAGCATGGCATTCATTGAACTAACACAATTAATCACTATATATTGTAGTTCACTTAAGAAGCTGAAATGTCTGAAACGATTGCGAGATAAAAACCGGCCTTCCACCCCATAGTCTTGATGTAGAATACGTTTCTAATTTTCTTACCATTAGGACAGTGGATAATTAGCTTAGGGTTAGTTGCAGTGTATCGAAGTCTTAAAAGGAAAGCGGAATCCTTTTATATGTGATTTGGCATTTGTCGCAGTGAAAATATGTTCTATTTTAAATGTGTAAACGTTCCTGTTTTTAAGCAGTGGCTGAATAATGTACCGATTAAAGGGTCTGCCTTTTAGTGTTGGGCGAACACCTGGATGTTCGGGTTCGGGCCGAACAGGCCGAACATGGGCCAGATGTTCGGCATGTTCGGCCCGAACCCCGAACTCAATGGAAGTCAATAGGATCCCCGAACATGCCCATTTTGGGGGCCCTATGGGGTCGCAGGCATAAGGGAGGAGCATGCCCCGATTGCGGGAGGGGGGTCGGAAATTCCCCCCACCCCCTCCGCTAGCGCTCCCCCCTCTGCCCGCTTCCCCACAAAAAAAGTTTAATGCAAGTTAAATAGTACCGGTGGCTGGCAGTGGAGTGAGGAGGAGGAGTCCAAGTAGGAGAGTGACGCGTTGAGGCCGGGCGGTTCAGCGGTAGTACCCTTGTGGTACTTCCGCCCTTTCTCTGACCTCACGTCCCCTGCATACGAGGGTACGCGTCACGCGTACCCTTGTATGCGTCATCACGTAGAGGACGTGAGGTCAGAGAAAGGGCGGAAGTACCACAAGGGTATTACCACTGAACCGCCCGCTGCCCAGCCTCAACGCGTCACTCTCCTACTCGGACTCCTCCTCCTCACTCCACTGCCAGCCACCGGTACTATTTAACTTGCATTAAACTTTTTTTATGGGGAAGCAGGCAGAGGGGGGAGCGCTAGCGGAGGGGGTGGGGTGAATTTCCGACCCCCCCCCCCCCCCACGATCGGGGCATGCTCCCCCCTTATGCCTGCGACCCCATAGGGGGGCCGTAATCAGCCGAACAGGGGCCCTGTTCGGCCGGCCATTGAGCAGTTCGGGCGAACCCGAACAGTTTGGCCGAACACCATTAGGTGTTCGGCCGAACTCGAACATCACCCAAACAGGGTGATGTTCTGCAGAACCCGAACAGTGGCGAACACTGTTCGCCCAACACTACTGCCTTTGACACAAGGAGACCAGGGTTTAAATCTCAATGCAGAAGTTTTAGTTTTTTTGTTTTTTTCCATGCCCCTGCCACACCCCTTATCACGCCCCCAGCACACCCCTAGTCACGCATATCAAAGATTTCATAAGAAAAATATGTTGTTTATAATTCAAAAAATGAAGAAAAATGTACCAGGATAGAATGGACCAGTGTGTTTTGAATGCAGAAGTTTTTAATAGAGGCGCCAATGTAGAATAAAAACGTCTAAAAACAGTTTAAAAAAGGGAGAAGTTGGTGGACTTACCTCCCTCAAGAAGAAACAGACTAGGATACGTTATTTCAGTAATAAAAAATAACATTTAATTGTTGTAACGATTGGTGTCAGCAACACAGAGTTTTTCTGATTATTGGCGATCTGCGGTATCACCAATAATACAGGTGCTATACCTGATTATGTGCAGAATCACCAATAATACTAGTATAGCTAGACACAGGACACCCAATGTGATATTGTGTTTGGTGCAACAGTAATCAGAGAAGTTATCTCCCGAGAAGCGGGAGATAGACACTACTGCAGCCAAGGATTCCCTGACGAGCAGGGAATCAGACTACACTGCAGCCAGCGGACCCCTGAGGGGCAGGTTTCCACTGAGTGTGCTGCAAGATTATCTCCTGATGTGGAGTAAATACAGACTGTACTGCAGCCGAGAATTCCCTGAGGGGCAGGGAATTTTGGATTGTACTGCAGCCAGTGGACACCTGAGGAGCAGGAACCACTGGCTGAGCTGCAGGAGAGAGAACTGGTGTAATGAGAGATATGATAGAACTGCAGCCGAGGATTCCCTGAGGAGCAGGACATCAGATGGTACTGCAGCCAGTGGACACCTGAGGAGCAGGGACCACTGACTGGACTGCAAGAGTGATAACTGGTGTAATGAGAGATATGATCGGACTGCAGCCAGGGATTCCCTGAGGAGCAGGTGACCCTAAGCCTGAGCTTGCAGCTAATGAACACCTGAAGAGCAAGTGTCACGGATAGTACAGTAAAGCTGATCACCCAAGGGTTGGGTGACAGCCAGAAAGGTCAGACAAGCAAGGTCAGCAACACACGGACAGATAAAGAACAGAGACGGAAGACTGATTCGGTATCCGGGTACAAGCAATGTCGGCAACAGGTTATCAGATAGGATAGGTTATCAGATAGGCAAAGGTACTGAATCAGTAAGCAGGAGAGTGGTCAGGAAAGCCAGAGATTATAACAGGTAACAGTATATATAACAATCCTAATCTAGGTGTGAAGTCCTTGGTTTCAACACCTGAGAACTAGTCTACAGAATGGTAAGCAAGTCACACAATATAATAATACTTTTAAGGCTATCAACGGAATCTGACTAAATGTGAATTCCCAGCTCCGGCTGATTCTAACACAATGTAAGATCTGACTGGGGTCTGAGTGCTCACATGTAAGCATTCACAACAGCAGACAACTTGCAACTGACAGGCAAGTCCTATATATACCCAGAGCGATCCACAGCGCCGCCCCAGACACTCAGCCAATCCGGAGCATAGCTGGGGTCAGCTGATCGGCCTGATCAGCTGACTCCCCTTCTGCTAGCATAAAGGTCCTGTCGCCTGGCGCGCACGCGTAGCTCTCAATCCTTGTGCACTAGAAGGACCAGACGAACCAGCAGCATGTTGCTGCGCGGCAGAAGCCGTCGGCTGGAACACGGAGATAGCCGCCATGCCACTTGCCCACGTGGCGGCATCTCCGCTATTCATTACAATTATAGCTCCAGGATGCAACACGTTTCACAGGCAAACTCCTGCTTTATCAGGCAATTCAATGTAGAAAAGGGGAACTGGGGAGAAAAGGGATCAGAGGAAAAAGGGCTAAGAAACCGTATACGAACACTTGTGTAAAAATTTCACACAATTATACACCTTGATTGACTTATGTCAATTAGTCACATTAACACATAATCACAAATCAATTATACATATAATCATGCATTAATTATACACCTTAATTCGCTTATGTCCCTTTAAGACCTAGTGTTAAATTTGGCCTTGATCAATAAGTTCAATATCGTAAAATAACATGCTTGAAAAGCTCTAAGTTCTTCATATAAAAGATATAAACTTGCATTCCCAGTAAGAACTACAGTTCAACATTATAATATATATATACATACACATATACATATATACATACATACATACATACATAACAATTGGAGGTAAAACATACTGTGATAAATACATTATGTGTGCCCTATAAAATAAGTGCTAAAGGAGGGTGTGAGGCTCCCTACGCCGACTGGTATCTATCATTTGGCACTGTTATTGGCCTGAGGAAGCGGGCTTAGACCCGCGAAACGCGTTGCCTGTGCTAAATAAAATCTTTTGTATGATACAAAGATTTCGTCATTGAGGTAAGACACCTCGTTATCCTTTTCATTTTAAACTGCTTTTAGATGCTTTTATACAACCCAGGGTGCCTCTTCCCCCCTATTTGTGCTTAGTACACCCCCCAACATATCCTGTTGGAGGGGTAGTGACAGTATACCCATGGTTGCCACCACAGTGGATAACTGTTTCCGTTTTTTCAAGAGAGTGACCACCACCGGGTCCCCCCTGGGACCGCCCCGAGTGGAGTCGGGTTTATGGTCTCCACCTGCTTCCTGCGGTTGGTTGCCCCTTGCAACCCTCCTTTGTGAGTAGCATTCCTATTCTTACCAATTTCTTCCATCCTTGCATTGACGTATTGCACTACTGGGCTCCCGCCTTTTTGTCTCTTGTGCTTTTTTCCATAGGGTGCCCCGACACCCCCACCACAATACTATTCCCAGTAAGAACTGCAGTTCAACATTATAATAAATATATATACATACACATATACATATATACATACATACATACATACATACACACACAACAATTGGAGGTAAAACGTACTGTGATAAATACATTATGTGTGCCCTATAAAATAAGTGCTAAAGGGTTTTTCGCCTTCCTCTGGATCAACAGGGATATGTGAGGGAGCAGGCTGATGTTGTACTTTGTTCTCTGGTTGAACTTGATGGACGTATGTCTTTTTTCAACCCAAATAACTATGTAACTATGTAACTATGTAACTAAATTGTATTAAAACCATGTGAATTGATAGAATCAAAAAATCAAATTGACAGTTCCAAGATATAAAAATGTTCATCTTACCTAGTGCAGGTCTGTGTAACAGCCGAGCGCCTCTGTAACAAGTGATCACACTCGGCTGCTTGAATCTCGACTTGGTTCAGGAAGCCAGCACATATTTAGTGAGGAGACCATAGGCAAGACTCCCTAACCCTGCTACTACCTACTGGGCATGCCCTACTGACTGAAGCTCTGGTGCTTTGAGTCCAGTTATCGTGATCATCTTCATGGCGACGGGGGAAGCCCTTAAGGAAATCCCATTCAGAACGGGATTCCTTATGTGGGTACGCGCCAGTGGCGATCGAAAGGTACGCACCGGACGCCGCAGGGAGGGGGGCATCATGTAGCTAGCATTAGGCTAGCTGCATGATTTAAAAAAAAAAAAAAACTGCTGCGCCGCCACCCTGGCGCAGGTAATAGCACGCCAGGGTGGTTAAGAAAAAAAATCACATTATTATTTACGTTGCCTGCCCTGCAGCAGCATATTTGTCTAATGCAAGTTCTTAAAGGGACACTTAAGCCAGAAAAAAAATGAGTTTTACTCACCTGGGGCTTCTACCAGCCCCTTTGCAGCAGTCCTGTGCCCTCGCAGCCACTCACTAATCCTCTGGTTCCCCGCTGCCAGCTAGTTTCATTTTTGCCGACAGGCCCGACAGGACTGGCCACGCGTAGGTTTCTCTGTATTCCCGACTGTAATTAGCGCTATTGTGGGCCGCAACGCATACAAAAATACGCGTTGCCGCATATCTTTATACGCGTTGCGGCCCGCAATACCACTAATTATAGTCGGGAATGCGGAGAATGCTACGCGTGGCCGGGCCTGTTGGCAAAAACGAAACTAGCTGGCAGCGGGGGACCAGAGGATTAGTGAGTGGCTGCGAGGGCACAGGACTGCTGCAGAGGGCTGGTAGAAGCCCCAGGTGAGTAAAAAAAAATTTCTGGCTTAACAACTTTACCCCCGCCCGTACGAATTTCTCCGTCCCTTTTTCCATCCTTTCACCCCCAGGGACGGAGAAATCTGTACTTTCCACGCTCCCGCCGCTGCCCGCGCTCCCGCTCGCTCTAGCGCGCACTCCCGCTTGTAAACACGCCGCCAGCCGCTCGCCCGGAGATCAATGAATGGGAAAATCCGATAAGCAGCGCGATCATTGTGGGAAAAAAAAAAAAAAAAACCTTTCCCAGCCTCCTAGTACTTCCTACAAGCATCCGGAAGGAAGCTTGGAGGTCGCATTAAACAAAAAGTTACTGTTGCCATCTTGTGGCCAAATAGTAAAATACACCCTAAAGCATTTTTCACATACAAATACATTACTTATACACAAAAAATTAACTCATTACCTCCCACACTCCCCATTTTTTTGGGGGGTAATTACATTTTTTTTTTAAAAATGTACAATTTAAAAAAATACATAAATAGTTACCTTAGGGACTGAACTTTTTAAATATTTATGTCAGGAGGGTACAACACTGTTACTTTATAAACTATGGGCTTGTAATTAGGGATGGACGCAAAACTGAAAAAAATGCACCTTTATTTCCAAATAAAATATTGGCGCCAAACATTGTGATAAGGACATAAATTAAACTGTTTTATAACCGGGACAAATGGGCAAATACATTTCATGGGTTTTAATTACAGTAGCATGCATTATTTAAAAACTATAATGGCCGAAAACTGAAAAATAATGAATTTTTTCCCACATTTTTCCTATTTTCCCATTAAAACATATTTAGAATAAAATGATTCTTGGCATAATGTCCCACCTAAAGAAAGCTTAATTGGTAGCAGAAAAAACAAGATATATTTCATTTAATTGTGATAAGTAATGATAAAGTTATAGACAAATAAATGGAAGGAGCGCTGAAAGGTGAAAATTGCTCTGGTGCTCAAGGGGTAAAACCCCTCAGTGGTGAAGTGGTTAAGTACCCCTTTAAAGCAATAGGGGAAATAAAGTAACCACCACATTTACAAAAAAGATTGTTGCTAAATGTTACTACCAATAGGCAACGTAAGAAGCCCTAGATTGAGAAGTCAGGAGGAGCTGTGAAAATATTCCTCTTCGCACTCTACTTTAACAGGTCACAGAGCAACAACCAGTATACACAATATTTTGAAGGATGGAGGTTTTACTCAGTGTATCACCCTGGCAACACTAAACATAAGTTGTAAGATGCACACATCACACTGTTGTCATGAATAATAAAACAGAGCTATGCAAATTCAACAAACAAACGCTTATTTAAAGGTACAGTGGGATACAAAAGTTTGGGCAACATTGTTAATCATCATGATTTTCCTGTATAAATCGTTGGTTATTACAATTAAAAATATCAGTTAAATATATCATATATGTGACACAGTGATATTTGAGAAGTGAAATGAAGTGTATTTCATTTACAGAAAGTACACAATAATTGTTTAAATAAAATTAGACAGGTGCATACATTTGAGCACGGTTGTCATTTTATTGATTGCAAAACCTTTAGAACTAATTATTGGAACTCAAATTGGCTTGATAAGCTCAGTGACCCTTAATCTCTTAATTTTCTCTGAAGAGTAGCAACATGGGGGTCTTAAAACAACTCTCAAATGACCTGAAGACAAAGATTGTTCACCATCATGATTTAGGGAAAGGATACAGAACGCTGTCTCAGAGATTTCAGCTGTCCGTTTCCACAGTTAGGAATATACTGAGGAGATGGAAGACCACAGGCTTAGTTCAAGTTAAGGCTCAAAGTGGCAGATGAAGAACAATCTCAGATAAACAGAAGTGATGAATGGTGAGAACAGTCAGAGTTAACCCACAGACCAGCACCAAAGACCTACAACATCCTCTTGCTGCAGATGGAGTCACTGTGCATCGTTCAACCATTCGGCACACTTTACACAAGGAGATGCGGTTTGCAAATGAAGCCTTTTCTCCGTCCACAGCACAAACAGAGCCGCTTGAGGTATGCTAAGGCACATTTGGACAAGTCAGCTTCATTTTGGAATAAGGTGCTGTGGACTGCTGAAACTAAAATTGAAATATTTGGGCATAACAAGGGGCGTTATGTATGGAGGAAAAACAGCAGCATTTCAAGAAAAGCACCTGCTACCTACAGTAAAATATGGTGGTGGTTCCATCATGCTGTGGGGCTGTGTAGCCAGTGTAGGGACTGGGAATCTTGTCAAAGTTGAGGGACGTATGGATTCCTCTCAGTATCAGCAGATCCTGGAGACCAATGTCCAGGAATCAGTGACAACAAAGCTGAAGCTGTACTGCGGCTGTATTTTTCAACAAGACAACGACCCTGTAATGATCTGCTCTGCTGTCAGCACAGGCAGACAGCTTTTTGACCATTTTGTAGGTCTGAGTGCTGCAGGTCCCTGGAAAGGAGACCTGTCTTCACTCTGCAACTTGCTAAGCTGCTGCTCTGGTGAGGAATTTGCATCCACTTGGCATGCAAATTGCTTAGCTGCTTCCTTTGATGGCTTGCAGTATAAATACCATTTTGTCCCAGAATACCTTGCTGGTCATGGTGGTTTGTTCCTGCTAACTTACCTGGAGTCTCAGCCCTCTGCATATCGTTTGCTAAGATTATCTTAGAATAATCCTTGGGAGTGCACTAGCACTCCTTCTAGCGTAGTTAGGTTGTTGATTACCTGTATTGCTTTGTACTGTCTATCTGTTGCGATTGTCTTGTCGCCAGCGGCGGTCGACAGGAAATCATTCTGTCAGTTGGGATCGCATTTGCCCTAGTGGTAGAGGCGGTGGTTCCTTCTGTATCCTGCCTTAGAAGTGTAGCCAGAGCAGCGGTTGCTACTGGCTGCTCCATCTGTCTGTCTGTCTGGAACGAACGCTTGCTGTCGTCTCGGTGAGGTAACCGTTTAGCAAGCGTTCTCTTTTGTTTTCGTGTTTCTTTGGTAAGTCAGGGTTGGTACGCTTTGTCGCTATTGCGCTTCTCGTGTGGCGACAGTGCCGTGCACGCACGTTGTCGCTATTGCGCTTAATGTGTCGGCTCCTGTCTGTTGGATTGCAGTTTGTTATCAGTTCTGTCTGTATTCTTCCTTTGCTCTGTTTTACTCAGTCTTGTGTCGCTTATGGCAATCGCCATTTTTGTGATTGCGTTCCCACTTGGTCTTCGCTGTCGTGTGTTCACCGTCGCCGGGTGGCGACTAGATTGGTGGACACGCATACATTCTGTCCCTGTGTTCACTCTCTCCCTCTAAGGGCTATCTTGCCCTGTATTGCTTCGCATCGTACAATTCCCATCTGGCATCTGTGGCAGTACAGAGGGTTATTCCTCTGCACTCCACAGCTCCATCTGCCGGTGGGAATTTCCCTCTACAGGTGCATTGCACCACAGCTGGGTTCTGTTATTTTATACGCTTGTGGAGGATTTCCGCAGTGTCAGCGCGCATCTTGTGCGCTGACCACGGAAATAATTCCCCAATCGTTACAGACCCTAAACACTGCTCAAAATCCACTAAGGATTTCATGCAGAGGAACAAGTACAATGTTCTGGAATGGCCATCGCAGTCCTCAGACCTGAATATGATTGAAAATCTGTGGTGTGAGTTAAAGAGAGCTGTCCATGTTTGGAAGCCATCAAACCTGAATGAACTAAAGATGTTTTTTTTTAAAAGGAATGGTCCAAAATACCTTCAACCAGATTCTAGACTAATTGGAACCTACAGGAAGCGTTTAGACGCTGTAATTTCTGCAAAAGGAGGATCTACTAAATACTGATTTCTTTTTTTTGTGGTGCCGAAATTTATATACCTGCCTAATTTTGGTTAAACAATTATTGCACACTTTCTGTAAATCCAATAAACTTGATTTCACTTCTCAAATATCTCTGTGTGTGTCTCCTATATGATATATTTAACTGACATTTTTTATTGTAACAACCAACGGTTTATACAGATCATGATGCCCAAACTTTTGCATCCCACTGTAAATAAACCCAAATGCAAATGAAGCCAGCAAAAATAAATAGCACCTTTAGAAACAGATTGTTGGTGCCACATGTAAGATCTAGCCCCACTGCCATGATTATCCCCTTTCTGGGGTCCCTACACTAAATATGAAAGAAAACATATCCAACAATGAGATTACTCTGTAGGAAATTATTTTCTCTGATTTACTCCACTCCGTGACAAAACTACAAATCCCATCATGCCTCTGCCTCCCTGAGTTATGCTTAGAGCTGTCAGAGTATTGTAATGCCTCATGGGATTTGTAGTTCCACCACAGATCGAGTGCCAAGGTTAGCCATTACATCAAGTGATGAGATGTATCAGTGTCAAGCTATGAGGCTGATGTATAACTTTGGTCACATGGTGTATGAAGCCAACATGTGTACAGAGGTTGTGAGTAGTGTTGGGCGAACAGTGTTCGCCACTGTTCGGGTTCTGCAGAACATCACCCTGTTCGGGTGATGTTCGAGTTCGGCCGAACACCTGACGGTGCTCGGCCAAACCGTTCGGCCATATGGCCGAACTAAGAGCGCATGGCCGAACGTTCCCCGAACGTTCGGCTAGCGCTGTGATTGGCCGAACGGGTCACGTGGTTCGGACCCGAACGCGCTCTGATTGGCCGAACTGTCACGTGGTTCGGGTAAATAAATACCCGAACCACGTCATATCTCCGCCATTTGTCTGTGGGTTTAGCTTTGGGTAGGCAGGCAGGGTAGTTCGCGCTCCAGCCACGCTAGCCAGGGTCCCCCCCAGTCATTGTGTGTCGCTGCTGGGAATAGTAGTACACCGCTCGCTCAGCATTCTGTTTACTGCCACTCTGTGTACCTCGCTCAGCCACACTATATAGCATTCTGTTTACTGCCACTCTGTGTCTGCTGGGAATAGTAGTACACCGCTTGCACAGCCACACTATATAGCATTCTGTTTACTGCCACTCTGTGTACCTCGCTCAGCCACACTATATAGCATTCTGTTTACTGCCACTCTGTGTCTGCTGGGAATAGTGGTACACCGCTCGCTCAGCCACACTATATAGCATTCTGTTCACTGTTCTGTGTCTGCTTGGAATAGTGGTACACCGCTCGTTCAGCCACACTATATAGCATTCTGTGTACTGTTCTGTGTCTGCTGGGAACAGTAGTACACCGCTCGTTCAGCCACACTATATAGCATTCTGTGTACTGTTCTGTGTCTGCTGGGAACAGTAGTACACCGCTCGCTCAGCCACACTATATAGCATTCTGTTCACTGTTCTGTGTCTGCTGGGAATAGTGGTACACCGCTCGCTCAGCCACACTATATAGCATTCTGTTCACTGTTCTGTGTCTGCTGGGAATAGTGGTACACCGCTCGCTCAGCCACACTATATAGCATTCTGTTCACTGTTCTGTGTCTGCTGGGAATAGTGGTACACCGCTCGCTCAGCCACACTATATAGCATTCTGTTCACTGTTCTGTGTCTGCTGGGAATAGTGGTACACCGCTCGCTCAGCCACACTATATAGCATTCTGTTTACTGTTCTGTGTCTGCTGGGAATAGTGGTACACCGCTCGCTCAGCCACACTATATAGCATTCTGTTCACTGTTCTGTGTCTGCTGGGAATAGTGGTACACCGCTCGCTCAGCCACACTATATAGCATTCTGTTCACTGTTCTGTGTCTGCTGGGAACAGTAGTACACCGCTCGTTCAGCCACACTATATAGCATTCTGTGTACTGTTCTGTGTCTGCTGGGAACAGTAGTACACCGCTCGTTCAGCCACACTATATAGCATTCTGTGTACTGTTCTGTGTCTGCTGGGAACAGTAGTACACCGCTCGTTCAGCCACACTATATAGCATTCTGTTCACTGTTCTGTGTCTGCTGGGAATAGTGGTACACCGCTCGCTCAGCCACACTATATAGCATTCTGTTCACTGTTCTGTGTCTGCTGGGAATAGTGGTACACCGCTCACCCGTCACTGTATAGCATTGTGCTCTGTGTCGCTGCTGGGAATAGTGGTACTGTATAGCATTTCTGTACTGCCACTGTACTGCTGCCAGTCAGCGTGTACTGTAAGGATAAGTGAAATGAGGAAGAAATCCGGTGAAAGAGGGAGGGGCAAGGGAAGAGGTGTTTCCCCTGACGGTTCACGTACAGGCCACAGGGGAGCACCCAAGAAAACCCACTCAATACCACCCATGTTGTCCAGGACAACAACCCTCACAAATCCAAAAGAACAGGACCAGATAATTACTTGGATGACCTCTCAAGCGTCCAGCAGTGGGTTAAGCAGCACCAGCACATCACGCACGAGGTCCGAGTCCTCAGCCAGTTACAAGGAGCCAGTGGGCACAAAGCTGACACAACCGGCAGCGACACCACGCACACAACTGCCAGATAACCAGTCCGATGAATTACCTCAGGACACAATGGGGTATTCGCAGGAGCTATTCCCAGCCCAACAAACTTCCACCTTTCAAAGGTCAATGGAGGAACAGCCAGAAATGTTGTGCCTGGATTCACAACCGTTAACTGTGGGAAATGTACCGCGCACTGAAATACGAGGCGAGTCCGAAGAGGACTCGGAAACCCAAATCCCAGAGCAATTTGGGCAGGAGGGGTTGCAATTGCAGGAGGTCGGCCGACAAGATCTGGAAGACGACGTTGGAGTGTGCTGCGCAGAGGTTGTTGTGGGGAGCTCTACTCCACGGCGGTGGCCCACAATGACATATGACGAGTTTGAGGAGATGGAAGAGGAGGGTATGGACAATGTGGACAGAGACCCAGATTTTGTTTGTGAACGAGAACATCGCCGTCGTAGCAGCAGCACAGATGAGTCTGTTGAAGAACACACTGCTGCACGAGTTCGCCTTGTGCCACAAGGTAGGCGGCGCGCAATTTCAGGCACCACAAGCGTGGAAGTTCAAGTGAGAGGCAAAAGAGGAGCAAACAGAAATCGCCAGCAAGGAGGCAGGTGCTCCAAAGTCTGGGCTTTCTTTGAAGACTGCACTGAGGATGTTACCATGGCGATTTGCAAGGTGTGCAAGACCCGCCTGAGCAGGGGGAAAAATATTAACAACCTCTCCACCACCAGCATGAGCCGTCACATGCTATCCAAACATCCCACTCTTTGGGCAAACGCGTCAGGACAGGGTACCAGAAACAACACTGCCTCCCTTGGGTTCACCAGACCCGCCTCAGCAGCAGCAGTAGCCCAGCCATTGCGTGGTTCACAACATTCACAAACATCAGACGACGCTGACACTGTCACTTTCCGGAGTAGTGCTCTTGAGGTCTCCCAGTGTTCATCAAACACAACAACCAACAGCCCTTCCGTGTGCAGCGCTACGGTTCAGTTGTCTGTGTCGGAGATGTTTGAGCGCAAGAGGAAATTGCCAGCAAATGACCCCCGGGCCGTGGCAGTAACAGCCAGCATAGCCAAGCTTCTGGCCTGCGAAATGCTGCCATATCGATTGGTGGAGACAAACAGCTTTAAGGGCATGATGTCAGTGGCCATCCCACGTTACGTGGTTCCCAGCCGCTACCACTTTGCACGCTCTGCAGTGCCTGAGTTGCATGAGCACGTGGTCAGCAAAATAACCCGAAGCTTGAAGAATGCCGTTGCCTGCAAGGTTCACCTCACCACTGACACCTGGACGAGTGCGTTCGGCCAGGGTCGATACATCTCCCTTACCGCGCACTGGGTGAACCTTGTGGAGCCTGGCAGCGATTCCTCACCTGCTACGGCACGGGTGTTGCCCACGCCACAAACAGCTGCACCGCCGTCCCTCCCACTGGATAACAGCAGCACCTACCTCTCTGACTCCTTCTCCTCCAACGCATCTCAAAGCTGTACCTCATCCGGAAACGCTAACCCAGCAGCAGTAGGATCGTGGAAGCAGTGCAGCACAGCTGTTGGCATGCGTCAGCAAGCGTTGCTGAAGCTAATCTGCCTTGGGGATAAGCAGCACACAGGGGAGGAAATTTGGAGGGGAATAAAGGAACAGACGGATTTGTGGCTGGCACCGCTGGACCTGAAACCGGGCATGGTTGTGTGTGATAATGGGAGTAATCTCATTCGCGCTTTAAGGTTGGCTAAGCTGACACACATCCCTTGCCTGGCGCACGTGATGAACCTAGTAGTTCAGCGGTTCCTGAGGACATACCCAGGCGTGCCCGATCTGCTGTTGAAGGTGCGTCGAGTGTCCAAACATTGTAGAAATTCCAGTACTGCTTCGGGGGCACTCGCCAAGATGCAGGAGCGCTTCAATCTCCCCCACCATCGCTTGCTGTGTGATGTCCCTACGCGCTGGAATTCTACGCTGCACATGCTAGCCCGCTTTTGCGAGCAGAAGAGTGCAGTGGTCCAGTACATGACGGCGCAGTACCGAGGCGCATCCGGCCAGCTGCCAAGCTTCTGTGGATCCGATTGGGCCAACATGTTGGACCTCTGCCAAGTCCTCCAAAATTTTGAGCAATCCACGTTGCTTGTGAGCAGTGACAACTCTTCAGTCAGCATTACCATACCACTGCTGTGTTTACTGAAGAGGTCGATGTTAAAAATCAAGGAAACAGCTGTCATGATGCAACTGGGGGAATCTGAAGGAGAAAACGATCAGCGTGATGGTACCAACATCAGGCCATCCGCCTCAGGGAACGCTGGCCCCAGCAGCTATGACGAAGAAGAGGAGGAGGAACAGCTGGAGTTGGAGCAGGAATTTCATGCCACCACTGACGAGGGCCAGAGCGGTGCACGTTGGACTTCAACAATTCAACGCGAATGGTCAGCAGAAGCAGACCAGGAGGAAGGTGACGACTATGATGCATCACAACAACTATCACAACGCTCACAAGAGGATGATGAGGATTCTGGTAGGACTCTGGCACACATGGCTCAATTCATGCTAGACTGCATTGAACGTGACCCACGCATTGTGCGCATTCTGGACAACACCAATTACTGGGTTTATACCCTTCTGGATCCACGGTACAAACACAATGTTCCAAAACTGCTTGAAGAAAGAGTCAGACAGGTCAAAATGGAAGAATACCAGCAGGCCCTTGTGGAGACTTTAGAGAGGAGATTGACATCCTCCCCCTCCTCTAGCCAGTTGTACGCAGACAGACTGACTTCCGCAAACCCAGGACGACCAGGAGGGCAGCAAACAACGCAAGCCGCAGCTAGTACCCAAAAGGGAATGGTATCGGCAGTGTCCTTGGAGTGGGAAAATTTTCTGACACCCATGCAGCCGCAGCCCACTGAACAGCAAGCGTGCAGATCCACCTCCAACACCGATCGCCTGGAGAAGATGGTCAAGGACTACATGTCAGATGGCGTAGCTGTGTCGAACCATCCATCTGCACCCTTCAACTATTGGGTATCGAAGCTAGACACCTGGCACGAACTGGCAATGTACGCAATAGAGGTGCTGGCTTGCCCGGCAGCCAGCGTTATGTCGGAACGCTGTTTCAGTGCTGCCGGAGGCATCGTCACAGATCGGCGTATCCGCCTCTCTACAGACAATGCAGACCGTCTGACTCAAATTAAAATGAATCAATCCTGGATTGGAAATGACTACGCAACACTCCAGGACCCCAACCAAGTAACATGACCAATGAACATCTGGGATGGTGTTGCGTTTCCGGGCCCTGTTTATTGAACCTCTCATCTGTATTACATTTATGACTGCATGGCGGCAAAAAGCATTGCTGCTATATCCGCACGCTTTTTGTCCACATGCAAGGCCTGGGTTGTTGTGTCTCACAAAGCGTGGCCTTCTCCTCCTGCGCCTGCTCCTGTTCCATCACGTCTGCTGCTGCTGGGTTAGCGTTGCCGCGTGGTCCCTGTTTATTGAACCACTTATCTTTATTACATTTATGACTGCATGGCGGTACAAAGCATGCTATCCGCACGCTTCTTGCCCTCATGCAAGGCCTGGGTTGTTGTGTCTCACAAAGCGTGGCCTTCTCCTCCTGCGCCTCCTCCTGTTCCATCACGTCTGCTGCTGCTGGGTTAGCGTTGCCGCGTGGTCCCTGTTTATTGAACCACTTATCTTTATTACATTTATGACTGCATGGCCGTACAAAGCCTGCTATCCGCACGCTTCTTGCCCTCATGCAAGGCCTGGGTTGTTGTGTCTCACAAAGCGTGGCCTTCTCCTCCTGCGCCTGCTCCTGTTCCATCACGTCTGCTGCTGCTGGGTTAGCGTTGCCGCGTGGTCCCTGTTTATTGAACCACTTATCTTTATTACATTTATGACTGCATGGCGGTACAAAGCCTGCTATCCGCACGCTTCTTGCCCTCATGCAAGGCCTGGGTTGTTGTGTCTCACAAAGCGTGGCCTTCTCCTCCTGCGCCTGCTCCTGTTCCATCACGTCTGCTGCTGCTGGGTTAGCGTTGCCGCGTGGTCCCTGTTTATTGAACCACTTATCTTTATTACATTTATGACTGCATGGCGGTACAAAGCCTGCTATCCGCACGCTTCTTGCCCTCATGCAAGGCCGGGGTTGTTGTGTCTCACAAAGCGTGGCCTTCTTCTCCTCCTGCGCCACCCTCCTCCTGTTCCATCACGTGTGCTGCTGCTGGGTTAGCGTTACCGGTCCCTTTTCCTGGAACCTCTTATATGTATTACATTTATGACTGCATGCCGACAAAAAACATGTTACCTGTGCAAAGAAAACAGACATTTCCCGCATTTAAAAGACAGTTTTCCCTTTGAAACTTTAAAATCGATTTTCTCAAAAACTATAAGCTCTTTTTGCTAATTTTTTTTTCCTCTTGTACCCACTCCCAAGGTGCACATACCCTGCAAATTTGGGGTATGTAGCATGTAAGGAGGCTTTACAAACCACAAAAGTTCGGGTCCCCATTGACTTCCATTATGTTCGGAGTTCGGGTCGAACACCCGAACATCGCGGCCATGTTCGGCCTGTTCGGCCCGAACCCGAACATCTAGATGTTCGCCCAACACTAGTTGTGAGTACCGTGTGTGAGCAGAAGGGATGATCAAGGAGATGCAGATAATTTCTCCCTGCATTTAAATTTCTTGTAAGTTATTTTACAGCTTGAAAATGGACCAATCAGAATAATTTTTTTAATGATCTCTGTGTTGCTCCCATGTGTTTTCAGGTTCCCCAGTGCTTGGAACATACCAATTCTTTAACTGAGAATAAATCTTAAGTAATAATAAAGGACAACTGTAATGAGTGGGATATGGAGGCGTACGTATTCTTTTCCTTTTAAACAATACCAGTTGTCTGGCTCTCCTGCTGATAGAGATGGACCAAACCTCCGATTCTCGGTTTGCGAACCTACCACAAAACTTTCGCGAACTGCAATAGACTTCAATAGGGAGGCAAACTTTGAAAACTAGAAAAAATTATGCTGGCCATAAAAGTGATGGAAAAGATGTTTCAAGGGGTCTAACACTTGGAGGGGGGCATGGCGGAGTGGGATAGATGCCAAAAGCCCCGGGAAAAAATCCTGATTGGACGCGAAGCAGCGTTTTAAGGGCAGAAATCACATTGAATGCTAAATTGCAGGCCTAAAGTGCTTTAAAACATCTTGCATGTGTATACATCAATCAGGGAGTGCAATTAGAGTACTGCTTCACACTGACACACCAAACTCACTATGTAACGCACCGCAAACAGCTCAAGCGGTGGTGGAGGCTTGCTGCGGACCAGAGTGCTGGTGGTGATGGCACTGGTCTTGCTGGCACTGGAGGTCTGGCTGGAAACGGTGGCTTGCTGCTCCGCCATCATTTCCCCCACAGCCTGTGCCTGACTCTCCGCAATGGGCCGAGGGCAACGACTCGGGGCAAGGATGGGTGCAACACGCTGCTATTGCACCTCTGTTCCCTCCTCCACAACTCTGCGGTCAGTGGCTGGCGGCAGACCAGTCACAGACCTGCTGCTGCTGGCGTTGGCTGCCGTAATGGTGCTGCCTCTCCTGGTGGTGCCTCGCCCTCTACCTCTGCCAGTCGTGCAATAATATACAAATACAATAAGAAAAAAATATTATATATATATATATATTGGGAAAGGATGTAAACTTTAATAAAAAGAGTCTGGGTTGGTAGTGACTGGTGGTGAGTGACAAAAAAAAAGTTTTTTTTTTTTTTTATTAAATAGTATTAGTACTAACACACAGTAGAGTAGTCTACACTCAGTAGTCAATAACTAACTCGTGTGACAGATGACGACAAATAAAAGTCTGTCACACACGGACGCAATCAATAAGGTCAAGCAGAGAAGTGACAGGCAGTCACAGATCAGATGCTGCCCTCTGCAAAGTAACTAACACAGTACTCAAGCTAATAAACGCACAGACTAACAACAGTACAAATTAGGTAAACTAGCACGTAGGTAAATAACTAACTATAATCCCTAGTAGTAGTAGACTAGTAGTGTAGTAGACTAGTAGTCGGGGATCAGTTGAAAGCCCTTTTCAAATAGACCCAGTAGTCGATAACTAACTCGTGTGACGACTGTGACAATCAAAGTCTGTCACACACAGACGCAATCAATAGGGTCCGGCAGAGATGTGACAGGCAGTCACAGATCACAACAGATGCTGCCCTCTGTAAAGTAACTAACACAGTACTCAAGCTAATAAATGCAGACTAACAGTAGAAATTAAGTAAACTAGTACACAACTAACTATAATCCCTAACCTACCTAAACTAGTAGTAGGCTAAGGCTACCTAGGCTAGCAGGCCTAGCCTGCACACAGACCTAACACTAGCCTAGCACTGTATACAGTATACACTGACTGAACTATAAAACGCTCTGTTTTCACAGATGAAAAACACTTGCTAAGACACGCAGCAGCACTGGAGATGCTCTCAGTACCGCTCAGTCACAAGCAAGGACGGGCTCCGCAACATGGCTGCCGCCTTATATAGAGGAGGGGAGGGCCAGGCTTCCCTCCTCTGATTGGTTGCTAGGGCCTCGGCTGGGGGCCATCTGATTGGCCTGATGACGTCATCCCATGGATACCGAAGCCGAATTCCTGATCACGGCTGAATTCGACAGCGCCTATTCGGGTACATTCAAATTCGAATTCGGCAGCAGCATAGCTCTTCGAATTCGGATTCGACTTCGGCAGCCATGAAAATCTACCCGTGATCAAGGTAAATTTAAATTTGCGATGCCTGGCGTGCACCACTGGTCAAAATTGCCAAATTCTGAAACTGATTAAATTCCAAAATGTTTGCATGGAATTTTCTCATGCATGTCCCTCCAAGATGCTCAGTAGACTTTTTTGCCATTTAGCTGCGTCTGGCATTGAGAAGAAAATATGTGGGATGTTTTTTTAGTTGGAAGAGGTGGCTAACTTGTTAATGTGAGAATGAAATAAGGTTTGAATGAGACTGCTAATTCAAATATCTTAAAAAAAAAAAAAAAAAAAAAAAAAAATTGGGGGGGAATTGAGGTTATTGGATATCAATATTACTGTAATTGTTATGACAGGCACAGAATCTAAATGTAAGAAAGAAAAAGTACAATTTCTGTTTTATGCACATTGACTTTAAACACTTCAGGACCAGAGGTTTATACCCCCAGTGACCAGGCCACTTTTTTTACAATTTAATACTTCACAACTTTATTGCTCGGTAATACAAACACACAAAGGAATTTTACCTCTTTCTTCTCACAAATAGATCTTTCTTTTGCAGGCACTTGATTGCTGCTGCTAGTTTTAGTTTTTATTTTAAATTAAAAAAAACAGACAAATAAAAAAAAAAAACACAGCGTAGTTAATTGGCTTCACCTTTAATTGGCCCTAGACTACGATACACATACTACACAATACATACTTAGATATATGGCTATATAGCAGGGATTCGATTATAATCCCCTCTGAAGGACAGTTACGTGACAAGACAATACTTAGTACAGCGCTGCATAAGATGTCAGCGCTATATATACACACATTTGTATTTCAATTACAAAAAATAAAAAGCCTGCAAGCGCTGATCAACAGCTGGCAGGCTGATCGCTGGGACCTGCTGTGTTTACTGACGGGAGAGGGCGCTTGTGTGAGCACAAGCTCCCATCAAATCTAGTTCCTCGAGAGATGCCATTTTGTGTCGCAGAGGAACAGAGCCTCTCTGCCACCGCCATCCTGCATTAGGTGGTCAGCAAGAGGTTAAAAGGAACTCAAGGTGAGAGACATAGGGAAGCTGCCATATTTATTTCTTTTTAAACAATACCTGCTCATTTCTCTGGCCAGTAGTGTCTGAATCACACACCTGAAACAAGCATGGAGCTAATCCAGTCAGACGTGAGTCAGAGACCTCTAATCTGCATGCTTTTTCAGGTTCTATGGCTAAAAGCATTAAGAGGCAGAGGATCAGCTCGACAGCATGGCAATATGCATTATGTTTAAAAGAAAATAAATAGGTCAGTCTCCATACGTCTTCCACTTTGAGTTCCTTTTAAATAAGCAAGAACCTGTGAAAGAAGATGGCATTTAGATAGTCGGGAACAAAACTGAAAGGAACAGGAACAGTAAAATAAATTAAACCATAATCCACATATAAATGACATTGGAAGCTAAATGAGTTAATGAGCTCGAGATAAGGATATGAGAATATTTAAAGACTAAGTAGTTTTAGAATGGGTGACAGTGAAAGTCCTTCCAGTGAACTAAGATTAAAGCATTGACAAAGTACAGCCTTGAATACATTGTGGTATTATAGAGTTAGCAAAGTATGGCTAGAGATGGCCCGAACGGTTCGCCGGCGAACTTCCGGGGTTCGCGATCGCGGAGAACTGCAAACTTTTCCGGAAGTTCGGTTCGCCCCCATAAGGGCATCATGAGGGTCTACTTTGACCATCTACATCACAGTCAGCAGGCACATTGTAGCCAATCAGGCTACACTCCCTCCTGGAGCCACTCCCCCACCCCACCTTAAAAAAGGCAGGCAGCGTCAGGCTTTTCACTCACTCGTGTCCCTGCATTAATTAGAGAAGGGAGAGCTGCTATGCAGAGACCTATAGGGAAAGCTTAGTTAGGCTCTTGTAGGCTTCTTAGCTTGCTCCTTGCTGATTCTTATTGCTAAAAAAGCACCCCTCAACAGCTCTTTTGAGAGCTAATCTTGTTCTTGTGATTGATTTTTTTTTTTGTGTGGCCCACTTGCATTATATACAGCCCTGTCAGTCAATCGCAGCTGGCCTTTGGCCCCTTGGTGGTATAATTGCTGCTGTGCCGGGTGCACATTGTAATACCCATCACTGCATATACCTACTACCTGTTCAATTCAGTGCACCCAACTACCAACGTGAGCGCACGCAGTGTTACTGTACCTGCTTGGTACGTGTGTGTGTGTGTGTGTGTGTGTGTGTGTGTGTGTGTGTGTGTGTGTGTGTGTGTGTGTGTTGCACATTTGTAATACCCATCACTGCATATACCTACCTGTTGTGTTCAGTGAACCCACCTCACCACTGCATATACCTACCTATTGTGTTCAGTGCACCCACCTACCTACGTGAGTGCACCCAGTGTGATATAACAATCCATGCATACCTGTTAACTGCCCCTGTGTGACTGCACATTGTATTAGTCAAGTCAGTGCATACCTTTCACTTCACCCCCCCCCCCCCCCGATATGGACAAAACAGGTAGAGGCAGAGGTAGAGGCAGACCCAGAGGAAGGCAACCCGGCAGGTCTGTGCGAGGTCTTGCTGATGTGATTTCGTGCAGCTCTGGACCAAAGTACAGTGCTCAAAAGAAGGCACATCCCATCAACTCCCAAGATTGTCAGGATGTAGTTGACTATTTAACACAGAACACCATCTTCCGCAGCCACCAGCGCTGCTACAAGCACAACATCTGCTGCATTTGACAGTTCCCAGGAGTTATTTGGTGGGGAAATCATTGATGCACAGCCATTATTGTTACAACCAGATGAAGGCGCTAAGCAAGTTACACCGCCTCATATTTCTGAGTTAGGCAGCAACACTATGGACGTAACGTATAAAGATGATGAAGTACCTGCTGTTGGTGCAGTTTTGGAGGTGTCTGAGGCAAGTGAAGCTGGGCAGGATGATTATGACGATGATACGGATGCCACGTATGTTCCCAATAGAGGAGATGAACAGGGGGACAGTTCAGAGGGGGAGTCAGAGAGTAGGAGGAGACGAGTTCCTGAAAAAAGCAGGTGGAGCTCGTCGTCAGAAACAGCTGGTGGCAGTGTCCAGTGCCATGTATCGCCACCTATGGACAGCCAGCCAACATGCCCTTCGACGTCAGCTGCTGATGCCACCATAGTGCCATCACCCCAGGGGGGCTCAGCGGTTTGGAAAGGTTTTAGTGTCTGCCTCAGATCGGAGCAATGCCATCTGTTCTCTCTGCCTCCAAAAATTGAGCCGTGGAAAGGCCAACACCCACATAGGGACAAGTGCCTTACGAAGGCACATGGAGAAAAGGCAAAAACTGCAATGGGAAGAGCACCTGAGCAAAAGCAGCACACAAAACAAAAGCCACCCTCCTCCTACTCTTCCTCATTCATGTGCAGTATCTTCAGCCGCTTTCTCCCTTGCACCTTCACAGCCACCCTCCTCCACTCCGCCTCTGACCTTGAGCGGTTCCTGCTCCTCTGCCCACAGCAGCCAGGTTTCTGGAGGAAATAAGAGCAGAAGAAGCCAATTTCTGCCAGTCACCCCCTTGCCCAGCGTCTGACAGCTGGCTTGGTGGAACTGTTAGCTCGCCAGCTGTTACCATACCATACCTTCTGTAAATTTGTGGCCATTGGGACACCGCAGTGGAAGATACCAGGCCACAATTATTTCTCTAAAAAGGCGATACACAAACTGTACCGTTAAGTTGAGAGGCAAGTGTTTTCATCTCTGGCACACAGCGTTTGGTCAAGGGTCCACCTGACCACGGATGCCTGGTCTGCCAAACACGGTCAGGGCAGGTACATTACTTACAAAGCCAATTGGGTCAACCTGGTGACCGATGGCAAGCAGGGAGTATGTGGCTATGCAGCGGACCAACTTGTGACATCTCCCAGGCTTGTAGGCAGGCCTCCTGCCACCTCCTCTCCTCCTGCTAAATCCTCTTCGCTGTCATCATCCTCCTCCTTGACTGAGTGGCAGCTCAACTCTACTGGTGCTGCAATCTCCTCTCCAGCTACACAGCCCCAGCTCCCCATGGCCTATGCTGCATGCCAGGTACGATGGTGTCACGCCATCTTAGACATGTCTTGCCTCAAAGTGGAGAGTCACACTGGAGCAGCTCTCCTGGCTGCTCTTAAACAGGTGGATCAGTGGCTGACCCCGCAACAGCTGGAGATCGGCAACATGGTGTGTGACAATGGCAGCAATCTCATTTCCTTTTTGAATTTGGGAAAGCTGACATATGTACCCTGCATGGCACATGTGCTGAATCTAGTCATTCAAAGAGGTGTGTCAAAGTACCCAGGCTTAGAGGACGTCCTGAAGCAGGCCTGGAAGTTGTGTGGGCATTTCAGGCGGTCTTACATGGCCATGGCACTCTTTGCCGATATTCAGCGGAGAAACAAGTTGCCGGTAAAACACCTGATTTGCAATATCCCGACTCGCTGGAATTCGACCCTCCTTATGTTCTCTTGCCTGCTAGAACAGGAGAAAGCCATCACCCAGTACACTACAGTAAAGGACACGGTCTGGGGAGATGGGGATGTTCTGGCCCAACAACTGGACACTCATGCGAAATGCATGCAGGCTCATGTGGCTGTTTGAGGAGGTGACCAACCTGAGTCGCAGTGAAGGCAACATCAGCGACTTGATCCCGTACGCGTACTTCCTGGAGCGTGCCATGCGTAGAGTAGTGGATCAAGCTGTGGAGGAGCGTGAACACGAACAGTTATGGCAGGAAGCATTGTGGGATCAATTCTCATCAGAACCAGATGTTTCCTCAACACCTGCGGCAGCACAGAGGGGGAGGAGGAAAAGGAGGAAGAGTCATGTGGAGAAGAGGAGTCAGACTCTGATGATGAGGAAGGGGTTTCTTAGGAGGAGGAGGTGGCGGCAGAAGAACAACTGCAGCAGGCGTCGCAGGGGGTTGTGCTGCTCAACGTTCCCGTGGTATTGTTCGTGGCTGGGGGGAGGAAGAGGACTTGCGTGACGTCACTGAGGAAGAGCAAGAGGAGATGGATAGTACGTCTGGATCCAACTTTATGCAGATGACATCTTTCATGCTGTCCAGCCTGTTGAGGGACCCCCGTATAAAAAACACTCAAGGGGAATTACAATTACTGGGTAGCCACGTTACTAGACCCTCGGTATAGGCACAAAGTTGCGGACATGTTACCAACTCACCTGAAGGCAGAAAGGATGCAGCACTTGCAGAACAAGCTGGCAACTATCCTTTACAATGCGTTTAAGGGTGATGTCACAGCACAACACAATAAAGGTACCACTGCCAGTAATCCTTCTCCCATGTCCACGCAGGCAAGGACAGGACGCTCCAGCGATCTAATGGTGATGTCGGACATGTGGACATTCTTTAGTCAAACACCTCGCCTTAGCCCGTCCGGTTCCACCCTCCACCAACGCCTGGACCGGCAGGTAGCCGACTACCTGGCCTTAAGTGTGGATGTAGACACTGTGAGCAGCGAGGAACCCTTGGACTACTGGGTGCGCAGGCTTGACCTGTGGCCAGAGCTGTCCCAATTTGCCATCCAACTTCTGTCCTGCCCTGCCTCAAGCATCCTGTCAGAAAGGACCTTCAGCGCAGCTGGAGGCATTGTCACTGAGAAGAGAAGTCGCCTAAGTCACAAAAGTGTTCAGAACCTCACCTTTATCAAAATGAATGAGGAATAGATCCCGGAGGGCTACTGCCCACCCCAAGACTAAGTCACTCCCCACACAGCACCTCTGCCCGCAGGCCACTTGACTGCCTTTTCCGCCACCGCCAACAGGGTCCAGGACTCTAGGTGGATTCCTGAATTTTTAAGGCCGCTGCTAGCAGTGGCCACTATAATAATTTTTCTGGTGCGTGTACATGCCTGCCTAATTTTTGGCTGAACTGCAGCTGCAACAACAAAACAAAAGGCATGTACTTGTGCCAATTCCCCTTCGTGATCATTACCTTGCTGCAGTGAAGGGGCTTGCGTATCATAATGAAGCAATGACCGACGGCTATAGGAGTGTCTTGGGGGGCACACCCAAGATAATAATTGCTAATCGTTGCTTCATTGTGGACAGACCAAATTTGATCAGCTGGACAGTCACTGTTCTATCATTGAGCTACCACAGCCCGGCGACCATATGGGCTTGATAACTGCCACGGCCTGCACTCTTGCCATGGTGCACACCAGTCCAGCAATGCCATCACAACACAAACAGCTGTTTGCAGTGCGTTACACAGTGAGTTTGGTGTGTCAGTGTGAAGCAGTACTCTAATTACACTCCCTGATTGATGTATACACATGCAAGATGTTTTAAAGCATTTTTGGCCTGCAATTTAACATTCAATGTGATTTCTGCCATTAAAACGCTGCTTTGCGTCAAATCCAGATTTTTTCCCAGGACTTTTGGTGTCTATCCCACTCCGCCATGCCCCCCTCCAAGTGTTAGAAACCTTTAACCACTTGAGGACCTAGGGCTTTCTACCCCTTAAGGACCGGCCACTTTTTTTCCATTCAGACCACTGCAGCTTTCACGGTTTATTGCTCGCTCATACAACCTACCACCTAAATGAATTTTGGCTCCTTTTCTTGTCACTAATAAAGCTTTCTTTTGGTGCTATTTGATTGCTCCTGCGATTTTTACTTTTTATTATATTCATCAAAAAAGACATGAATTTTGGCAAAAAAATGATTTTTTTAACTTTCTGTGCTGACATTTTTCAAATAAAGTAAAATTTCTGTATACATGCAGTGTGAAAAATGTGGACAAACATGTTTTTGATAAAAAAAAAACCCATTCAGTGTATATTTATTGGTTTGGGTAAAAGTTATAGCGTTTATAAACTATGATGCAAAAAGTGAATTTTCCCATTTTCAAGCATCTATGACTTTTCTGACCCCCTGTCATGTTTCATGAGGGGCTAGAATTCCAGGATAGTATAAATACCCCCCAAATGACCCCATTTTGGAAAGAAGACATCCCAATGTATTCACTGAGAGGCATAGTAAATTCATAGAAGATATTTTTTGTCACAAGTGGAAAATGACACTTTGTGAAAAAAAAAAAAAAAAAAGTTTCCATTTCTTCTAACTTGCGACAAAAAAAAATGAAATCTGCCACGGACTCACCATGCCCCTCTCTGAATACCTTGAAGGGTCTACTTTCCAAAATGGGGTCATTTGTGGGGTGTGTTTACTGTCCTGACATTTTGGGGGGTGCTAAATTGTAAGCACCCCTGTAAAGCCTAAAGGTGCTCATTGGACTTTGGACCCCTTAGCGCAGTTAGGCTGCAAAAAAGTGCCACACATGTCATATTGCCGTACTCAGGAGAAGTAGTATAATGTGTTTTGGGGTGTATTTTTACACATACCCATGCTGGGTGGGAGAAATACCTCTGTAAATGACAATTTGTTAATTTTTTTTACACACAATTGTCCATTTACAGAGATCTTTCTCCCACTCAGCATGAGTATGTGTAAAAATACACCCCAAAACACATTATACTACTTCTCCTGAGTACGGCGATACCACATGAGTGGCACTTTTTGCACCCTAACTGCGCTAAAGGGCCCAAAGTCCAATGAGTACCTTTAGGATTTCACAGGTCATTTTGAGAAATTTCGTTTCAAGACTACTCCTCACGGTTTAGGGCCCCTAAAATGCCAGGGCAGTATAGGAACCCCACAAATTTCCCCATTTTAGAAAGAAGACACCCCAAGGTATTCCGTTAGGAGTATGGTGAGTTCATAGAAGATTTTATTTTTTGTCACAAGTTAGCGGAAAATGACACTTTGTGAAAAAACACAATTAAAATCAATTTCCGCTAACTTGTGACAAAAAATAAAATCTTCTATGAACTCGCCATACTACTAACGGAATACCTTGGGGTATCTTCTTTCTAAAATGGGGTCATTTGTGGGGTTCCTATACTGCCCTGGCATTTTAGGGGCCCTAAACCGTGAGGAGTAGTCTTGAAACGAAATTTCTCAAAATGACCTGTGAAATCCTAAAGGTACTCATTGGACTTTGGGCCCTTTAGCGCAGTTAGGGTGCAAAAAAGTGCCACACATGTGGTATCACCGTACTTGGGAGAAGTAGTACAATGTGTTTTGGGGTGTATTTTTACACATGCCCATGCTGGGTGGGAGAAACACCTCTGTAAATGACAATCTTTTGATTTTTTTACACACAATTGTCCATTTACAGCGGTATTTCTCCCACCCAGCATGGGTATGTGTAAAAATACACCACAAAACACATTGTACTACTTCTCCCGAGTACGGCAATACCACATGTGTGGCACTTTTTTGCACCCTAACTGCGCTAAAGGGCCCAAAGTCCAATGAGTACCTTTAGGATTTCACAGGTCATTTTTGTTTCAAGACTACTCCTCACGGTTTAGGGCCCCTAAAATGCCAGGGCAGTATAGGAACCCCACTAATGACCCCATTTTAGAAAGAAGACACCCCAAGGTATTCCGTTAGGAGTATGGTGAGTTCATAGAAGTTTTTTTTTTTTTGTCACAAGTTAGCGGAAATTGATTTTAATTGTTTTTTTTTTCACAAAGTGTCATTTTCCGCTAACTTGTGACAAAAAATAAAATCTTCTATGAACTCACCATACTCCTAACGGAATACGTTTGGGTGTCTTCTTTCTAGAATGGGGTCATTTGTGGGGTTCCTATACTGCCCTGGCATTTTAGGGGCCCTAAACCATGAGGAGTAGTCTTGAAACAAAAATGACCTGTGAAATCCTAAAGGTACTCATTGGACTTTGGGCCCCTTAGCGCAGTTAGGCTGCAAAAAAGTGCCAATCATGTGGTATCGCCGTACTCTCCTCAGTATGGCGATACCACATGTGTGACACTTTTTTGCAGCCTAGGTGCGCTAAGGGGCCCAACGTCCTAATCACAGGTCATTTTGAGGTATTTGTTTTCTAGACTACTCCTCACGGTTTAGGGCCCCTAAAATGCCAGGGCAGTATAGGAACCCCACAAGTGACCCCATTTTAGAAAGAAGACACCCCAAGGTATTCCGTTAGGTGTATGGCGAGTTCATAGAAGATTTTATTTTTTGTCACAAGCTAGTGAAAAATGACACTTTGTGAAAAAAAAAAAAATCAATTTCCACTAACTTTTGACAAAAAATAAAATCTTCTATGAACTCGCCATACACCTAACAGAATACATTGGGGTGTCTTTTTTCTAAAATGGGGTCCGTTTCTGGGGTTCCTATACCGCCCTGGCATTTTACGGGCCCAAAACCGTGAGTAGTCTGGAAACCAAATGTCTCAAAATGACTGTTCAGGGGTATAAGCATCTGCAAATTTTGATGACAGGTGGTCTATGAGGGGGCGAATTTTGTGGAACCGGTCATATGCAGGGTGGCCTTTTAGATGACAGGTTGTATTGGGCCTGATCTGATGGATAGGAGTGCTAGGGGGGTGACAGGAGGTGATTGATGGGTGTCTCAGGGGGTGGTTAGAGGGGAAAATAGATGCAATCAATGCACTGGGGAGGTGATCGGAAGGGGGTCTGAGGGGGATCCGAGGGTTTGGCCGAGTGATCAGGAGCCCACACGGGGCAAATTAGGGCCTGATCTGATGGGTAGGTGTGCTAGGGGTGACAGGAGGTGATTGATGGGTGTCTCAAGGTGTGATTAGAGGGGGGAATAGATGCAAGCAATGCACTGGCGAGGTGATCAGGGCTGGGGCCTGAGGGCATTCTGAGGGTGTGGGCGGGTGATTGAGTGCCCTAGGGGCAGATAGGGGTCTAATCTGATAGGTAGCAGTGACAGGGGGTGATTGATGGGTAATTAGTGGGTGTTTAGGGTAGAGAACAGATATAAACACTGCCCTTGGGAGGTGATCTGACGTCGGATCTGCGGGCGAACTATTGGTGTGGGTGGGTGATCAGATTGCCCGCAAGGGGCAGGTTAGGGGCTGATTGATGAGTGGCAGTGACAGGGGGTGATTGATGGGTGGCAGTGCCAGGGGGTGATTGATGGGTGGTAGTGACAGGGGGTGATTGATGGGTGATTGACAGGTGATTGACAGGTGATCAGTGGGTTATTACAGGGAAGAACAGATGTAACTAATGCACTGGCGAATTGATAAGGGGGGGTCTGAGGGCAATCTGAGCATGTAGGTGGGTGATTGGGTGCCCGCAAGGGGCAGATTAGGATCTGATGGGTAACAGTGACAGGTGGTGATAGGGGGTGATTGATGGGTAATTAGTGGGTGTTTAGAGGAGAGAATAGATGTAAACACTGCGCTTGGGTGGTGATCTGATGTCGGATCTGCGGGCGATCAGATTGCCCGCAAGGGGCAGGTTAGGGGCTGATTGATGGGTGGCAGTGACAGGGGGTAATTGATGGGTGGCAGTGACAGGGGGTGATTGATGGGTGATTGACAGGTGATCAGTGGGTTATTACAGGGAAGGACAGATGTAAATAATGCCCTGGCGAATTGATAAGGGGGGGGTCTGAGGGCAATCTGAGCATGTAGGCGGGTGATTGGGTGCCCGCAAGGGGCAGATTAGGGTCTGATCTGATGGGTAACAGTGACAGGTGGTGATAGGGGGTGATTGATGAGTAATTAGTGGGTGTTTAGAGGAGAGAATAGATGTAAACACTGCGTTTGGGTGGTGATCTGATGTCGGATCTGCGGGTGATCTATTGGTGTGGGTGGGTGATCAGATTGCCCGCAAGGGGCAGGTTAGGGGCTGATTGATGGGTGGCAGTGACAGGGGGTGATTGATGGGTGGCAGTGACAGGGGGTGATTGATGGGTGATTGACAGGTGATTGACAGGTGATCAGTGGGTTATTACAGGGAAGAACAGATGTAAATATTGCACTGGCGAATTGATAAGGGGGGGTCTGAGGGCAATCTGAGCGTGTAGGCGGGTGATTGGGTGCCCGCAAGGGGCAGATTAGGGTCTGATCTGATGGGTAACAGTGACAGGTGGTGATAGGGGGTGATTGATGGGTGATTGATGGGTAATTAGTGGGTGTTTAGAGGAGAGAATAGATGTAAACACTGCGTTTGGGTGGTGATCTGATGTCGGATCTGCGGGCGATCTATTGGTGTGGGTGGGTGATCAGATTGCCCGCAAGGGGCAGGTTAGGGGCTGATTGATGGGTGGCAGTGACAGGAGGTGATTGATGGGTGATTGACAGGTGATTGACAGGTGATTGACAGGTGATCAGGGGGGATAGATGCATACAGTACACAGGGGGGGGGGTCTGGGGAGAATCTGAGGGGTGGGGGGGTGATCAGGAGGGGGCAGTGGGCAGGGGGGGAGATAAAAAAAAATAGCGTTGACAGATAGTGACAGGGAGTGATTGATGGGTGATTAGGGGAGTGATTGGGTGCAAACAGGGGTCTGGGGGGTGGGCAGGGGGGGGGGGTCTGATGGGTGCTGTGGGCGATCTGGGGCAGGGGGGGGAGAAATCAGTGTGCTTGGGTGCAGACTAGGGTGGCTGCAGCCTGCCCTGGTGGTCCCTCGGACACTGGGACCACCAGGGCAGGAGGCAGCCTGTATAATACACTTTGTAAACATTACAAAGTGTATTATACACTTTGTATGCGGCGATCGCGGGGTTAACATCCCGCCGGCGCTTCTGCATAGCCGGCGGGATGTTGTGGCGGGCGAGCGGTGACAGGCGCCGGCGGAGGATCGCGTCACGGATGACGCGATCGCTCCGCCCATGCCCTTAGAAGGACCGCCGCCTCTGTGGGTGAGCCGGTCCTTCAGGGCTCCACTTCCCGGCCGCCTCTGTGCGTTAGGCGGTCGGGAAGTGGTTAAACATTTTTCCATCACTTTTCTGGCCAGCATAAGTGTTTCTAGTTTTTAAAGTTTGCCTCCCCATTGAAGTCTATTGTGGTTTGCCAAAGTTTGCGCGAACCAAACTTTTGCGGAAGTTTGGGAACCCAGTTCGCGTACCGAACATCGGAGGTTCGGGCCATCTCTAAGTATGGCCTACAATCGGAAATGCCGACTACAAAATCAAGAACAATGAATACATAATAGTAGTCATTAAACTTAGAAATTAGTAAGTTTTTTTTTTTAGCTAACCACTAACCGCAGTGTTAAACCCCCCTAAAGACCAGGCTATTTTTTGCTTAATTGGCCACTGCAGCTTTAAGGCCAAGCTGCAGGGCCGCACAACACAGCACACTAGTGATTCCCACCTTTTCCCCCCACCAACAGAGACTCTTATCGCTCCACAGTTTATTATTTTTTTTTCTAAATATTTTTTTATTCATTTTGTAATAAAAATGTTTTTTTTTTATTTGGCTTCCCCTGCTCCCTTCCTCCCTCCGCCAGCCAATCAGGGTGATCAGCTGTCATACGCTTCAGCCTATGACAGCCGATCACTGCCCAAGCCTATGGAGGGAACAGCCGTAGACGGTGATTACACTGTCTAACAGTGTTCCGAGCGGCGATCGCCACTCAGAGGGTGAAGGCGGGGCAGAGCTCTGCCCCCCAAGCAGGAGATGTGTGCGCAGCCTGCGCGCCATCTCCCGAAGTAGCCGGCTCCAGGACATGACACCAATTGGCAATTGGCGTTGGGCGGTCCTTGGGCTGCCGCCACACCACGCCCATTGGCATGGAGAGGTCGTAGAGTAGTTATGGTGGTTTCAGTAGAATGGTTAGGGTGGAAATCAGATTAAAGTTGATCACAGAGAGCAGTGTTGGAGTTTCAAGAGCATGATTTAACAGGGGTGATAAAGTGCCAGTGAATAAAGAAAAAAAAATGAATAAGTTAGGTACGAGCAGGACTATTTTAGGCATAGGCAAACCAAGAGGATGTCTAGGGTAACACCTACAGGAAGGGCCACCACAGAGCTAGTTTTACCACACTTATTTATGGATGTCTTATGCAATTCTATTAAGAGAGGGGTGCTAGTTTGGACACTGCTATTTAGCATAACAAGGGAGGTCTGAATAACACAAGCAAAAGTGCTATTAATGTGCTAATTAAGCTGTGATTGTGTTTAGATTTGGCCTGTATTGAATTGTGGTACTAGTCTTCCTACAAACCAGGGCTGACAACCAGTTAGAGAACCACTGAGAACTACTGAAATAAAAAGGATCAGATTATTATAAGCAATGTAGTGAAACTTCTATGAATGGGTAATTAACTGAGCTTCACCTGCTTCAAGATTAGATTTTGTTTCTCCCAACTTTTTCAGCATTGCCTTAGGAAGCATGAAGCACAAAAACAACTGGCACAGAAATTGGTTCTTTAATGCGAGTGCTTTATGCTCTCAGTAATGTTTTGTGACTTTTTTTTCATACCCCTTCTGGGATTATGATACTAATTAGTCAATTGAGTATACAATAGAAGGTTATAGTGTTGCATTTCTATGTAGCAAATATTTATAACAGTAGAAATATACTTTATTGTACACAAAGACATTGCAAGCATATGTGTTGCATCTTGTTTAAAATTAATGCATTATAATGCAATTTCTCCCAACACGTATCTCTTGGTATAACTATGCCCTTAGGCCTCACTTGTGATGTGCAAGTGAACTTAATTTCAGTTGCTTCCTTCTTTGGCTTTCTGTGATTCAAATGTAATCTGAAGCATCTTATCATTGTCTTTATTCTATTGTATTTTCCTCCCTGTGGATTGCAATATGATATTACAACACACAAATGTTAAGTATGGCTGCAACATCTAGGTCATAGGTTTATATTTCATTTAAAAAATGTATTATTCATAGTTGTACAATTTGTACTTAAATGCTTTCATCACTGAGCTGGTCCTAAAGAGAACCCGAGGTGGCATTTCATTACGTTAGTGGGGCACAGAGGCTGGTTGGGCACACTAACACCAGCCTCTGTTGCCCCATCGTGTGCCTCAAAGACCCCCCTGCTCGCCGCTATAGCTCCCGTAGTGCTGGCAACATGCAGCGCGTCACCAGCACAATGTTTACCCTAGCGCTGTCTGTCAGCGCCGCTCCCCCGCATCGCCGCTACCCACCCGCATCCCTTCCCTCCTATCAGCTGGAGGGAAGGGACGCGGGCGGGTAGCGGCAATGCGGAGGAGGCGGGGGAGCGGCGCTGACAGACAGCGCTTAGGTAAATATTGTGCTGGCGACACGCTGCGTGTCGCCAGCACTGCGGGGGTATAGCGGCGAGCAGGGGGGTCTTTGAGGCACACGATGGGGCAACAGAGGCTGGTGTTAGTGTGCCCAACCAGCCTCTGTGCCCCACTAACGTAATGAAATGCCACCTCGGGTTCTCTTAAGTTAAGTGCTGCAATACCACTACCCCCAGCAGCAGGCTACAGACCATTGAATGTTAAGTCACATGATGCTATTCATGATTATTGACTGACCAAAGAGGGCAAAAAAACAAAACAAACATCAGCCTCTACATTACCTGTCAAAGTCATGACTTATGTGTGTGGTGGTGGTTGGGAGACTTTAAAACAATATTGCACTTTAAAGATGGCAAAGATTTTAGACAAAACAAACATTTATATTGCACTTTACTCCTGCCTGACTCAAAGCGCTTTAGCTGCGGCCACTAGGGCACGCTCAGGCAGTCGTAGTGTTAGGGAGTCTTGACCAAGGACTCGTTACTCAATAGGTGTTGGTTTACTGAACAGGAAGAGCCAAGATTCTAATCCAGGTCACCTGTGTCAGAGGCCTTTTCCATTACACTATCCAACCACCACATTTAGGGTCCATTCACACTTAAAAGCGCAAAACATCGGCGATTACCGCCAGCATTTTGAGGAAGTGATTTTTCCGCAATTACATGTGGAAAAATCACTGGACACTGCGGCAATTTTGCCGCAAATGCGTTTAGCGCTTCTATAGCACTAAAACGCAATTGCCGGGAAATTGGCCAAAAATGGTGCAGGCTACGCATTTGCTTTTGGCGATTTGCATTAATCGCCGGCGGTTAACGCAAATCGCTCAAGTAAGAATGGGCCCATAGGGTTTTATAGCACTAGTGCTTTAAAAAGCGCTAGCGCTTGAGCATTTCGCCGAAATCACTGGCAAAACGCTCTAGTGTGAATGGGTCCTTAGGGTCTAGGCACACTGGGGATCACAAACCACTAGTCAAATCACTAGCATTTTCAAGAGCGATTTTACTGTATTTTTTTCAATGAACACACGTGATTTTTGAGCGAGCACGATTCCTGATTCTAACCGACATTGTCACGCCAACTGGCATGACCACGGCAGCCCCAGGACCACCTAACGCCTACCAGCATGAAATCCTGGGGCTGGGTTGTGCAGGAGATCGTGCAAGCATCCTCGCTCTGCCATTAGTCTCCCAGTGGCGATCACCACTAGGAGACTGTTAGATGGCAAAACCACCATCTATTTAGTCGGTACAGTGCAGCGATCTACGGCAGCACTGTACTGGGGACAGCCGTGTGACATGGCTGTCCCCCTGGGAGACACTAAAGCAATCCACTGACATAGGCTGAAGCCTATGACAGCCGATCGCACTGATTGACTGGCGGGGGGGAGGCAGGGAAGGGGGGGGGGGGTTAGAAAAATAAAAAAATAGGGTTATTTATTAAAAAAAAAATACAATAAATGTTTATATAAAAATAAAAAAATCCTAAGAGCAATCATAACCCACCAACAGAAAGCTCTGTTGGTGGGGAGAAAGGGGGGGGGGGATCTGCTAGAGTGCTGCTCTAGTTTTTAATCAAACTAAATATTTAAACCAGCTCTGTTCTTTAACAATTCTTCATTTATTCTTCACTGATCAAATCTTACATCAACTTCAAATAAGATTAATAGTAGCATAACATGCACAGCCTACTGTCACTGTTCTCCAAATCAAGTTCTTGCACTAGTGGTGCAAGAATAAATCCTGGGACACAAAACCAATTTTGATT